>NC_050445.1:52679779-52907279 GCF_903995425.1 Onychomys torridus | reverse complement strand
ATAGGAGTAATGCCCATTCAGTCCTCAATTGTTTATAGAACAGTGACTGAGTACAAATAATCATATTATATGTTGTTGGGCTTTGCTATAATTTGTGTTCCCCCAACAAAGTTTCTCATGTAGACATCTGGGTCCCTAGAATGTCAATATTGGAAGATGGCATGGACCTTTGAGAGTTTGGGACTAATGTGAGGTCCATAGGACACTCAATGTTTGCCCTTAGCTAGAAATTCTCTTAGAACTCCTTGGTCATTCTCACTGAGAGTATTCATTATAAAAAACCTGAGTTTGGACTTATCCATAATCCACTGCTATCCATTGAAGATGTGACAAGTTGCTTCAGCATGTTCTTCTATCACTACTGTCTACCATTCGCCATGGGATATTCGCAGACTTGAGCCCAATGCAAACATGATACTCTTGAGTTTCTAAGACTGAGCTAAATAAACATCTGATTAGGATGACTGCCTTGGGTATTTTGATGCAGTGATAGCAAGTTGACTGATGCAGTTATATACCTTTGCACAGACTAGAATACTGTCTCAGTGATAACTGGTTTCAAGTAGAGAAATGAGTTAAGACAAGCCTGAGCCACCATGGGCATAGAGACAAATTATAAAATCTAAAGAGTGGGTAAGGATGAAGAGTATAAAACAGAGTTTCTAGAATATAAAGGGAAGAATAAAGAGAGAAAATGCACATTCTTGGTGGGAGACAAGAAATATTCATTCACAAAATTATATTCCATGTCAATTTTCCTTATATTTAATTGAAGAAGTAAATATCCTTGGTGAATAAAATGAGTAATACTGCTTAGAAATAAGATGCAAAGTCTAGATTGGCCAATGGGATGGGACTTCTTGCTCAGTGCATGACTCTAGGATTGAGTTTACCCTGAAACCTTGCACACTTATCTCATTTGCCTCATCCTATCTTAGTTTGGTACCAGATTGGTGCCCAAGAAGATAAAATTTCTTAGCCTGAGACAGGCCCTTTCCATATCTTCTCATACCATATCTTCACAGGAATTCTACAAAACAAAAAAGAATACTGAGTTTCAGAAAGTGTAAAGGGGTGTATCTTTTTCCAACTTCATACATCTTTCAATATTAAAATTATCAGCATTCTTGTCAATTAAAAAGTCCTCATTTCCTAGTTGAAAACTGATGCCTACCTTTAAATATGAATTCAATACCTACAACATCTTGCCATTGGTTGACTGATGTAAAAGGGGCACTGAAGCCTAACAGCACAGACAATAGAGTTTAATCTTTTCCTCCTTCTCTGCCCACTTCACAGTATACCTCCTCACTTCCTGCTCACTCAATCCCAAAGCAGAAATATTTCAAGAAGCAAGTTTTAAAAGGTGTTTTCTTTACTTTGTTGAAAGAATTTAAGCATTGCTATGTTAGGATATGCGCTATGTGGTAATGATAATCTCCCCAATGACTGAAGAACATGTGGGCACATACAGTGCAGCTTCCAATGAAGATGAAAGTGTGGGTATGGTGAAAACAAAACCAAAAATATCATCTCTTACTAGAATACAGAAGAACTGTGTACTAAGCACAGCCCTTAGTACAATGAGAATCTTTTTGTTTGCTGTTTGATGGTTTTATAATGGGCATAATGGTCCTAGCTACCACTTAGATACATAGCAGTTAGAGCTTCCCTAATCTCAAGCTCAAAATGCTCCAAAATCAAAGGTAATTTGAGTGTCCACATGATACCATGATAAGGAAAATTATATATCATGAAACATTATTTATGCATCGACTATTTAAGAGATTATATGAAATTCTCTTAAGATACTTAGTTGCATACAATGTGTATGAAACACAAATAGAGCTTGTAGTTAAAGCTGGGTCAATTTCCAATAAATGAATATCATTATATGTATATATTTATAATTTTTTCTTAAATCTGATATACTGGGAATATTCAACTTATAATCTAGAAATGCAACATTTAATAGAGTCTGTGTGTGAGAGAGATGACATTAACAAACTTGTTGGCCACTGTGATAACAATCATCATGGGATATGTTGATAGATGCATAGGAATAAGAAGAATGGAAAACAAAGATGTACTTTGAGCACTGATGATGTGGTAACATTTTAGGTAAAAGCTGGCTTGTTGATGACTGATTGAACATAATTCTAAAGAAGAGGTATAATGTCTATAAAAGATAAGACCATGACAGTACAAAAATTCAGAAGGATAAAAAGGGGTTAAATTGCTATATTTTATTCTATGTTGAAGAAAAAAATAAATCTTACCTTCTTCTTACAGACACATCCACTTCAGATGAAGGCAACTGAATTTCACTCCTGGAAGATTGGAGGCATCATCAATACAATTGGAGAATCAGCTGATATTAGAAGCCATTACTCAGCAACATTATATTACCCTGTACCTGAAATATTCTAGCACTCTGCTTTGATTGCCTGATCTTCAAAGTATGGGTGGAAAACAGTTAGCAAAGTATATCCATGTTACTTACAGACTCTGCAACAAAGAGAGGGCAAACTGCCTTGGCTGCATTAAGGACAAGAATGCTAAGTGTCCTGAAATGAATCAGTACAGACTTCACTAAGAATATGATATTTAACCAGTCTTAAAGGGAGAGCCAGTGGTCTACCAGGAAGATTTTTACTTTTAAAAAAAGGACATGCACAGAAAAATAAACAACCGAATTATGGATATGTAAAGGAAAATGAAGTGTTTTGGGACCAGTGTAAAGTTTTCCAGTGTTATTTAGGTGTAACATACATGATATCCAATTATGAAAGGAAACTGGATAAATTTGTTAGGGCTAGACTTTTTAAACTTTCATGTCTTATATGAGGAGGATTTTCTGTTTAAGGATCTCTGTAAGATCAAAGGGACTAAATAAATATGTTTAGTAGGGATATAGTGATTATGATTTTATATTAAGAATATAGCAGACCACATTTTGGAAAAAAAGTATCAGGAGGAAAAAGTACTAGAAGTTGGGTAGGGGAGAGCTACTGTGTAGTTAAGACAGGCTGTCATACCAATCAATCTGAATGTGTGGCCATAATTCATTTCATTCCACATGGACTAAGATTCACAGTAACTTCTCCTTTCAAAGAAAGACAATTTTAAATAGAAAATAAAATATTGGATACTGAATTTTGGTAATTTGAAGAGCTATTTTAAAAAGAAAATAACATAACACAGTGAATAAGGGAAAAGACACCTTTGAGAATCAGAAATCAAGACTCTAAAAGCCAGAAGGGCCTGAACTCTACAAACTCTACAAACTCTAAGAGATCACAGATGCCAGCCCAGACTATGATACCCAGAAAAATTTACAATCACAATAGATGAAGAAAATGAGATGTTCCATGATAAAGCCAAATTTAAACAATGTCTATCTACAAATCCAGCCCTACAGAAGGTGCTAGATGAAAAGCCCCAACCTCAATAGGTTAACTACACACAAGAAATGAATATCTCCAGACCAGCAAATCAAAAGAAGAGAAACACACACACACACACACACACACACACACACACACACCACACAACAACAACAACAACAACAACAACAACAACAAAAAACAGGAATCCACAATTACTGCTCATTGATACCTCTGAACATAAAGTCTCAAATACATACTAAAAGAGCAAAGACTAACAGAATAAATGGGAAAACAGGATCCAGCCTTCATCTGCATCCAAGAAACATGACTTAACATTCAGGGTACGATAGATGTCACCTCAGGGTGAAAGATTGAAAGAGGCACTCCAAGCAAATGGAACTGAGAAGCAAGCCGGCGTAGCCATTTTAATGTTTTATAAAGTAGACTTCCAACAAAAGAACTAGTCAGAGGAGATAGGGAAGGACACTACATACTCATCAAAGGAAAAAACACACAAAGAAGACATCACAATTCTTAACATCTATGCTCAAACCCAATAGAACCCAAATTCATACGAGAAATAATACTATAGCTTAAATCACATGACCCTCATAACATTGACAATGAGAGACTTCAATACCCGACTCTCAGCTCTTCAAAATACATATTTTATCCACCAAAAACTAAAGAGAGAAAGAAATGCTGGAGATAACTGAAATTATAAAACAAATGGGCCTAATAGATATTTGCAGAACATTTTACCTAAACACAAAAAAAATATACCTTCTTCTCAACACCTCAGAAATTTCTCCATAAGTGACCTCATCCTTGGACAAAAGCAAGTCTCAACAGAAAAAAGAAAATTGAAATAAAGTCCTTCATCCTATCTCACCACCACAGATTAAAGTTGGATATCAATAACAATGAAAACAGCAGAAAGCTTACAAAGCCACGGGAAATGACAACTGTTCACTGAATGAAAAATTGGTCAAGATAGAAATTAAGAAAAAGATTTAAGACTTTCTAGAATTGAGTGAAAAAGAAAACACAATGTGCTCAAACTTATGGGACACAATGAAGGCAGTTCTAAGAGGCAAATTAATAGCAATAAGTGCTTACACAAAAATTGGGGAGCCCTCATACTAGTAACTTAATGGCATATCTATAAGTTCTAGGATTCTAAGACAAAAAAGGGGAGGGGAAGAAGGAAATCACAACCAAAAGGAATAGATGGCAAGAAATAATCAAACCATGGGCTAAAATTAATAAAATAGAAACAAGCAAACAAAAATAATAAAAAGAATCAATGAAAGAAAAAGTCATTTGAGGAAGTCAATAAGATTGACAAAAACCTTATACAGATTAAAAAAAAAAAGACTGAAAGAGAATAACTAAATGTTTTTAAATTGCAAATGAAAGGGGGGACATGAAAACACATACTAAGAAAATCCAGAGAATCATAAGGGCATACTTAAAAAACCTACACTCAACCACATTAGAAAATCTAAAAGCAATGGAAAATTTTTCTCAACACATACCACTTATCAAAGTTAAATCAAGATAAGATAAGTGATTTAAACAGACCTGTATCAACCATAATCCCAGTACCAACCATAGAGACCTGAAGGTCTATACAGACAGACAGAAAGTAACGGAGCTGTATAGGAAGAGGAAGTGAGGTAGCTGAGTTAAGAAAGCCAATGAGAGGGCAGAAAAGCAAGGCATATAACACCTGGGTAGACAGGAAGTCAGCACATTTGGAAGCTGCAACATAAGGTTGGCTGGTAGCTTTCTCTGATCTCTCTAAGGCTTTAACCCAATTTTTTGGCTCTGTGTTTTTTATTTTAATAAGAACATTTAGAAATTCAACTACAGATAACTCTATCCAAGCAAGTGAAAGACTTGTATGATAAAAATTTCCAGTCTTTGAAGAAAAAAATTGAAGATATCAGAAGATGGAAAGATCTCCCATGCTCATAGATCAGTAGGATTAACAGTAAAAATGGTCATCATACCAACAGTAATCTATAGATTCAGTGCAATCGCCATCAAAATTCCAACACTATTCTTCACAGGAGGGCAATCTTCAGCTTCATATGGGACAACAAAATACTCAGGATAGTGGTACAATAAAAGAACTGCTGCAGATCTCACATTCCTGATTTCAAATTGTATTTTAAAACTATAGTAATACAAACAGCATGATATTATACAAAAATAAATACATTGATCAATGGAATTGAATTGAAGACCCAGATATAAATCCATACACTTATGTACACTTAAATTGTTATGATGCCAAAAATATGCACTGGAAAAAGAAAGTATCTTCAACAAATGGTGTTGGTCAAACTAAGAGCTGAATATAGAAGATCCCAAATAGTTCAGTACTTACCACTCTGCACAAAACTCAATTCCAAATGGATCAAGGATCTCAACATAAAACTAGATAGGCTGAACATGATAGAAAGAAAGTGAGGAGCAGACTTGAACTCATTGGCACAGGATATGTGAACACCAAACCAGCCACCATCCCTTTGCTCTACAATGGTGACCTGCCTGCAAGATACGCTATTAGTTGGTGACATGATGCATATGGGAATAACCAACAAATATCTGATTTTATTTAAGAAGGCCTACTCTGTGAGGTAGAACCCATCCTGAACACTGTCTGAGTGACCTAGGCCCTGAGATTAGATAGCATGGGACCTAGAGTACAACCAAATACTACTGATCTACAAATTAAATATGTATTAGTAAAATGACTTCTAATGACATTGCGCTGTATCACAGATGAGTGACTTGCTCAGCTCTAATCGTTCCTCCATGCAGCAGATGGGGACAAATAACAGAGATCCACAGTCAGACATTATGCAAAGAATAAGAGGCCTTGAAACACTAAATTTTAAATAGGATATCTCTATCAAATCCCTCCTCTAAGGTTTCAGGGAACCCTGCAGACGAGGAGACAGAAAGAATGTAAGAGCCAGAGAATATGAAAGATCCCAAGATAAAAAACCCCATTAAATCGGTAGAATCGATGGACAAATGAACTTACAGAGGCTGAGGCAGCAAGCACAGGTTCTACATGGGTCTGCACCAGAAGGGGTCCTAGAGATGAGAGAAGTGGACACATGTCCCCATCCCTAAACCAGAAACAATCTCCAATTAAAAAACATTTGCAAATGAAATTTAGTTTCCTCAAGGAAGTCTCACCAAGGAAACAAAACTACTCTTGTCTTCTTACTGCATCCCCAGCACCAGATGGATAACAAAATCCAACTCAATAGCATCTTTGGAGGTTCCCTGTTTCCTAATGTGTCAGTGCTTTTCCTTAAAAAAAAAAAAGACAAAAAAAGAAAAAAAAAACTTTTATACTTAATTTTTAATTTTAATAAGTTAATTTATATATTTTTCTTCTCTCTTTTTACCCTACAGGTCCTTTGCATATATGTTATGGTTTCCAGTTTAGTGTTTTAATGGGATTCCTGAGTTTGTGAATGAGTGAGTCTCTGAGTCCATATCAGTTTATTGTGCTTTTTTGTTTGACCTTATCCCATGTGCTTGTGTTATCTTATTTTATTTTATTATTGTACCTTAGAAGCTTGTTTGTTTTCTAATGGGAGACAGAAAGGGGATTGCTCTGAATAGTAAGGGATGGGGAGAGGACCTAGAGGAACTATAAGGAGGGGGGAACTCTAATTAGCATGTGTTATGTGAGAAAAAAAAATTTCAAATAACAAACAAACACATAAATAAATAAATAAATAAATAAATAAATAAATAAATAAATGGAAATGGAGTTGAGGATATACCTCATTGGACTTAGATTAAATCCCCATTAAACATACACACACAAACACACACACACACACACACACACACACACACACACACATACACACACACACACACAGAGTGAAAGAAAGAGACAGAGAGAGATGAAGAGACACACAGACATAGATGAAGAATGAGACAGAGACAGACAAAGACAGGACAGATAGACACATAGAGACAGACAGAACACAAAGATGAGCAAGAGAGATGGATTGATAAAAGGGAGGTAAGAAGAAAGAGATCTAACACACTAAAGATAAAGCCAATTCTGAACTAAAACGTTTATGGAATTTATTGAATGAGCATTATTTTGATAATTTTATTTCCATCACTGTGGAGTAGTTAAAAGTAAGCTAGATTTGCAGGGCGGTGGTGGCACATGCCTTTAATCCCAGCACTCGGGAGGCAGAGGCAGGCAGATCTTTGTGAGTTCGAGGCCAGCCTGGGCTACCAAGTAAGTTCCAGGAAAGGTGCAAAGCTACACAGGAAAACCTTGTCTCGAAAAAAACAACAACAACAAAACGTAAGCTAGATTTCATAAGACCAAGTAATAAATGAGAAAGAGCAGATGATAACTTAAAGTGGGGCATGACATGCTATTCCAAGATGTTCTGAGCATTTCAGGACCTTAAGGGCAATAACTGAGTCACGAGCATTTTTAGACCTCAAAAAGTAAATTATTAGGATGGAAGAGAAATGAAAACATTATAAATGCAATAGGAATATTGAGAATAGGAGCATGTATGATTATCTTCAAATTAAATAAATGAAAAATAATTCTAGTGTATAAATCAGTTAATTTGCCATGCTTTTGTTAAATGTGCTTCATTTGTTTAGAGCCATATCAGAACCACTTAAAAATAAGCAGCTCTACCACCCTTCATTTTGTTTATAAAGTTGTCTTTTTGTTTAAAAATAATCTGGTATGGCTGATTTTGCATGTGTTTCTGAACTGCATAAAAGACCCTGTGATCTTGCCAAGTCAAGTGCCTTTAAAAAGAAACTGTGCACATCTTTTAAATCCTACTGTGTCTTAGCTTTTCCTTGAAGTTGTCCATTTGTTTTGTCATTTTATATTCTGAAGCCATATATATTGGTTTTTTGAGACAGGGTTTCTCTGTAGCTTTGGAGGCTGTCCTGGAACTCACTTTGTAGACCAAGTTGGCCTTGAACTCACAGAGATCCACCTGCCTCTGCCTCCCGAGTGCTGGGATTACAGGCGTGTGCCACCACCTCCTGGCAAAGCCATATTTTTAAAGAAGAATTTTATTATTGCGTGCTACTGGAAATGGACACTTTTATCATTATTTACTGATTGACTTTACTGCTAGCAATGTCTGTTCCTCTAGAATCCACTTTGGGTTTAATAACACAGAATGTCATGTAACTTTTGGTTATAGTTATTGGTGTCTAAAATTACGTATTTTAATTCCTTTTGACATAGTCATTTAATTCTATAATATAGCCTTTTTATGTTTATTGTAATAATAAAGCAATTTTAAAATTAGTTCCACTCTTTAGGGTTGAACTTTTTAATATGCTCTTTGTTTTTCTACATGCCATTTTTCTCCTTCTTTGATTGAAAAAGTGTAGCATTACCAAAAAAAAAAAGAAAGAAAGAAAAAGTGTAGCATGATATGTGTATTATTATTTGCATACTAATTCCTATTTCCTGAGTCTATAAATTTACATTCTACAATTTCAAACTTTAATAACTTCCACTCTATTACAATATAGTCATTTCACTTTACCACTGCCTTTCTCCTGTTCATCTTATCTTCTACTGATGGAACCAATATTACCTACTATACATACTTTCCTCTGTTTATCTTTTTGCATGGATTTCGTATTTCTCATCTTTTGTATGCATGTGCGTGTGCTAAAATCTCAACATTTACTCAGCTCTGGTTTATATTTCCTTAATTCCTTCTCTTCACTTGTAAAAATATGTTATTTAATTCTTACACGTAATTATGTCAATATTTATTTAAATTTTTACTTATGTAGTTTATGTCTGTTTGTTTTGTCAATGTTGTGTTAATGACCTGCTCCTTGGTAATACTTTTCACCTCTCATTTATCCCTACAAAGATTTACTAATTTTATGTTTAAAAATTCTTTTGTGTGCACACTTTGCTAGTAACATTCCTTCAACAGATCTCCAGAAGATAATTCATGGTGGTTTGTTTTGGTACATACTTTAAAATATTTCCCTTACAAAGATATGTGTAAAGAAGTTTGATGAGTCTGAATTTTTACTTATACCAGATGTCTTGAGGTACATCTATCACATAGCAACTTTGAATTCAATTATGAGTTTGAAATTTTGGATGATGTAACTACTGTAAATTAAGAATCTAGTTACATGTAGTTTGGAATCAGAAATTGTAATGGTATCTACCTAAGAGTCTCCTGTGACTTAATTCTATCAATTAAATTTTTGATGTATAAGTTTTTCTCTATCTCTACTTCATTTATTTGTAATCTCTCTATCTTCTGTTACTTTCTTTTTAATCTATTTGTTTGTATTTGTGAGTCATATTCATGTGTATGTTGTAGAATATTATCTTAAGATGTTTTGATGGTCTGACACTTTGCTGACCCTTGACGCAGCAGGGAGGGGCTTGATCCTGTGTGAACTGTCCCCCCATGGGAGAACTTACCCTTTTGGAGGAGATGAGTGGGGGGAGAAGATGGGGAGAGGAGCAGGAGGAGGGATGAGAGGGGGATCTGTGGTTGGTACATAAAATGAATTTTAAAAAAAATTTAAAAAGGATGTGTTGCATTTGTTTGTGCTATGGAATATCTGTTTGATGATGTAAAAATGTGTTGCATTCTTTTATGTTGAATTTGTTTGATTCTGTGAAGTTGTGTCGCTTTGCCTATCTGAAACACCTGATAGTCTAATGGAGAGCTGAATGGCCAATAGCAAGACAAGAGAGGGGATAGGCAGGGCTGGCAGGCAGAGAGAATAAATAGAAGGAGAAATTTGGGAGGAAACGAAGGAGGAGCAAAAGGAATAAGGAAAAGGATATCAGGGACCAGCCACCAGCTACGCAGCCAGCCACAGAGTAAGAGTAAAAGTAAGATTTACAGAAGTAAGAGAGAGGGAAAAGCCCAGAGGCAAAAAGTAGACAGGATAATTTAAGAAAAGCTGGCTATCTACTAAATGTACCTCCCCATGGGAGGCTTTACCTTCTTGTAGGAGGGAATGGGTGGTGGCTTGGGAGGGGGAGGAGAGAAGAAGGGACTTTTGATTGGTATATAATATGAACAAAAAAATCTTAATTAAAAAATAACTCAAAAATTAAAAGAAAAGAAAAGCTAGCTAGAAACAAGCCAAGCTAATAATAAGCCTCTATGTGTGATTTATTTGGGAACTGGGTGGCAAGCCCCTCAAAAGAGCAAAAACAACCAACTACATGTCTGTATAAGGGTGTGTGTGCTCATGCATGGGGACGTCAGAGGTCAACCTTATGTGCCTTTTTTCAAGAGGCAATTTTCTTTTGAGACAGGACTCTCACTGGGGCCTGAGGCTTGTCAGTTAGGCTCCCTATGTTGTCAGTGATCCTTAGGGATCTATCTGTCTGTCTCTACCTAACCAGCACTAAGATTACAAGAGTGGCTTTTTACAGGGATTCTGAGGATCAAATTCAGACCCTCATACTAATACAACAAGCATTTTACAAACGGACCTATCACTCTTAACCCTTATTATTAATTTTCAGACATTTCTTTGATTGTCTAGGACAGTGATAGCCTTACAAGAGAGTCAAAGTCTAATTTCCTGCCTTACAGAGATTCAACCTAGTCTTTACTTTCTTTTCCTTTTGCTTCATTCAAACCCAACCCATAATTAGTAAGTACTTTATAGCAGTTACAGGCTTTAGCATTGGTACTACCTCTACGAATTTCCCTTTAACTCTTGAAAATACAGGTTAACTTAATGGCTCCTAGCATCATCCCCATATCCTAAAAGCTCTACTAATTTTATTTTGGCTTCTTGTGAATAAATACAACTTTAAAATATGTTATAACCTTCTATAATTTGAATCAGAGAACTGTAGCCTTAAGGTCAAGTATAATGCATGGCCCGTTTTCATAGTGAAGCTTCATAGGCACATAGCCATATTTGTTAACTTATGCATTTTCGTGGCTGATTTATGCTCCTGAATCACTGTTGAGTAGTTGTTGTGAAGATCATTCAGCCCCTTGAGATGAAAATATTTGCTTCCTGCATTTCACAAGGGAAATTTTCTAATTTCTTTATTGAAACCATCAGCAACTAGTTTATCTCATTAAAAAAGATCTCAAACTTAATAAAGCAGCAATATAATATGGAACCTGGAACCTCATTTTTCTAACAGATGTGAGCATTCAGTATATGTTTGACTATCACTGCAGCATATTAGAACTCCGTTGATGACATCATCTATATATTTAAAAGGTTTGAGAAACAGATCCATCATAAGAATATACTTAACAAATGTCTTTCATGGTGAGGAGGAGGATGGTGATGATGATATCTTGAATTCCCATAATTTTCCAATCCGTGACAGAAATAAGAAAAGATGTCATTTTAGAGAGTTAAATGTACTTGTCAAGTCATTTTGGAATGTGGTAAATCACCTTAATTGGGTACATTTTGCCTCCAGGAATCTTAGCTGCTTATGTTCTCTGACACTCTTTCTGATAAAACTCATTGCCATAGATTAAGGCTGGGACTGTTACTCACTTTCAATCATGGTAGGTTTTATTAGAAGGGAATATATATACTATGTGTGCAGTTTCCCATGTTCTTTCACACCTTTGGATAGAAACAATACAATATTCTATTGATGGTTCTTAAATACCCATTTTAAGAGTGCATACAGCTCTAGTGTACCCATTCCCACAGGAAAAAAAAAGATAGATAATAGCCACTTTAAAAATAAAGCCATATGGATTCTTTTTAAAATACTCCTGACAGAATATAGAAATGTATATTGTAAAAGTCAAATAAACACCTGCATGAATATAATAGGGGAAAAAGAGAAATAGGTCAGAAAATTTTAGTCCCCATAATTAGAAACACAGCACTTTGAGATAAGACAGAACAAATGCATGAATGAATGAATGATGTTGGCCAGATTAAAAAAATGCTTCAAGTAAAATGAATTCTTGCAAAGTGTCTGTAATAGATAGGCAGTGTTTTAGCTGTAAAGGGCAGTTGGCATTTGCTGTAACACATGAGTGGCATGTCCCAGGAAAAGAAGGAATGTGCAGGCTGTTATGGCAGCTAGAGGAGAAAGCCTGAACAGCAGGTTCTCTGAAGAGCAGTCTTGTTTCATGGATAGTCATGATCTTTGGAAAATGTAAGTGAACAGTTGGACAGAGCCTTATGGGAAAGGGAAGAACGAACCGAGGTATCCAGCTGCCATGCAACTGGCTATGTGGGGAAAAAACAGCAAGCTGTAATCTCTCCGGAGACCAGGCAGTAAAGCTGAGGGAGTGAAAGGAGCAATTTACTGAGACACACGTGGGGAGCATCGTGTTTGAATTCAATACATTTAATTAGTATTCTTCTCCCTCCATCCCTCCAACTCTAGTCTGACCCCTCCTGTTCCCATCCCCACCAGCCAGCACCTAGTCCACCCACAAAATCCATTCTATTCTTATGACAAACGTACATGAGAGGTAGAAACATGTAGAATACTATTGAATAAGTTATAAAAACTCACAATGTACATAACTTTTTGTGTGTTAACTTTACTATTTAAATTTCTTTTCTTTTGCCTATGTGGCCTTTCCTAAATAAAGAGTATTTACTAAGTGATCTCCACACATAGGCACAAAAAATAACCTAATAGAGAAAGAACTGCATGGGAAATTATTCTGATGTGACAAGAAAAATTCTGGTTTGAACAGATTTTAGAAACTCAAAGACCACCAGAAATTCGCCTTGAATGTATGTGCTGTGGTCCAACATGAATAGAGTACTCAATACTAACAGAAACATGTCAGAATACTGCTTTGCAAATGTTAAATGAAGGATCAAGGTCAATATTGTCAAGAATATCCATGAATGCTGTTTGCAAGTGTCATTATAAGAAACAAAGCAATTTTTTTCTGGCATCTCCACTATAGCCCTATGACCTGAGTCCTACAGGCAGAATAAAATGGCTTTTCTAAAAGATCATTACTTCAAGGTTTGCATTTCAGACCCCCAACTCACCTATGTCCATTGATAATTAAACTTTTGTACAAGTGCTCTTGAATATCTATCTCTTCCTAAAGTGGTAATGAATGTCTGAAATCCAGTATCTTTCTTGTTTCTGTTTCTAATTTAATGCTCCTATAGTATGTCTTATTATAAATAGAAGCTATTATTTTCATAAATACCATAAAACAGTGGATAAGTATTTGCAAGGAGGACCTAAGTAAATAACATCAAAATGATTCCACACAGAATATCTGTGAAAGTCTGGCAAGCTGTGTATGGAGAGGGCTCTCAAAAGTTCTGACAATACTACCGCAGCAGATTAGCTTAAAAGAAAACACATATGGTTCCGTTTGTGCCCTTTTTTGCTCAGCTAAATATGCTTAGAGGCACCAGCTTGCAACCTGCTGAGTGGATCCTATTTTATCCATATGTGAGTTCCAGAACTGAGGAAACAGCTAAAATTTTATTCAGTTACTTTAAAAAATTCCAGATGAGCAAATACATGGATTTGTCTATTTTTCATACCTGTTTGGCACAAAAATTCATTTCTTTCCTCTTCAGTAAACTACTTATTGGCTATCTTTGGTCCCAAACCTCTGCGACATTTGATCCTTGAAGATTCATGCTCTCCCACAAGACATGCCTGAATTAGGAAGAACACTTTGTGTGAAGACAAAGACAATGACAGTCAATTATATTTTCAGTTGCTACAATCTCCCCATCAGCATGTACCATGTTTTACTATGTTTTTAAAGGCAAGTCTCCCATTCTAGCTTTTCACTACAGCCACTGTCTTCCAAAGGCTTGTTCACAGTGTTATCTGCTGTCACTGTCTCCATTACCTCTCTATCCAAATCCTCCTTTGTAAATGCTTTAGTCTGGCTTTCTCTCTAAAACAGTTTTAAAAAATAACTTCGGGGAAGGAGCTCAGAGTGGAAGGCACATGCTGCAAAAGCATGAGGGATTGAGTTAGATTCTCAAGAAACTACATAAAATGTCGATGTGGCAGTGCACACATCTGTAAAGCCCACTGTTTCTAAGGTGAAGCAGAATGTGAGAATATGAGCATCCCTGGATGATTGAAGACCAAGTAACCTACTACGTGAAACAAATTAGAGTCTAAAACAAGTTGCACTATGACATGTGCACCAATATGCACAAATTTTATTAGCACACACTGCACCACTGCACGCGCGCGCGCACACACACACACTCGAGCACACACACATGTGCACACAAGCCCTATATTGTTGATCTAGTTATTGATGGCTTTAAGCCAATCAGTTTTTGTTTTCTTAAGCTTTTTTTGTCTATGTATGAGTGTTTTACCTTCATATATGTATATATACCATGTGTGTGCAGTGCCCATGGAGGTCAGAAGAGGGGTGTCCAATAACCTGGATGGGGAGATACAGATGGTTGTGAGTCACCATGTGGATGCTAGGCATAAAATTTTGGTCTCCTGAAGAGCAGCAAATAACCTGGATCCTCTTCTCAGGTTCTTCATGTCTAGACTTCATGCAAAATGGCTTATTACTCCCTTGTTTTGATACTTTCCTAATATCTGTGACATTAAACTTCCAAGTATTTATTGCACTTATACCACCTCAGATACTCTGTTACCTGTAATCTACTTGTTTTGTAATTCCCCGAGCCTTTTGGAGATATCTACTCATCCTACAGTCTTTCCAAAGGTGTGTGGGGTCATCGCTCTGCCTTCAATCTTCATCTAGAGAAACACTATTCATATCATACTTACTCCAGGCTTCCTGTCTGAGCTACAGAACAATTTTGTTTCCCTCCATGTCTCAGAAGAAATGCTAGGCTGAATAAGTCCAAAAGTGACCGACATATAATGGCCCACCTGTCTATCTCTATTTATGGGAGAGAACTCCTTTCCTATGTCTCATTCAGACGCTCTGGATGTACCTGGACATGTTCTGTCTAAAAAAATCTATACATTGTCCAATTTACTACATTTTTAGATGTAGAATCCATTCATTTTTTCCTATATTCTTGCTACTATTGCCCATAGAGGGTATTTCACTTATTTTAGCTCAAACATCTCCTTCAATTTCTGCCTATCTTTCTGAACACATGTCATCCCTCTCTTGTCATAAATTGAACTACTGGAAAAAGCATGTAATAAGACTCATTGTCACCAATTTCTCTTGAATTCAATCACCTACTATATCTTAAGCTATTTTCTCCAACTGTACATTTTAGTTTTTAAGTGGTAAAAAGATAAATTACTGCCTTGTTACATTCATTTGCTCTTTATTAATTATATGACAATTAAAATATTTCATCATAGTTGTGACCTTCATCTCTAACTCTTCACCTTTGCCCAGTCCCATTTTATAATGTTCACCAACTTTATTATTTCTAGTTGTAACCCATAATGAAGTCCCTTGTCACCTTTCTTTGGGATTGCCTGTTATTTCTGATTCCTCAAACTTGACAATTTCTCCCCCTTACACACCATCTTCATTCTCAGGACATGACTCAAATGTTACCTGCAGGAGTCTTTTAGTGCTCCAGACAGATTTTTCAACATATGAACTAATATTTCTATTGGAGCTCAATAGTCTTTTTGTTGTTTTATCTCTATTATGCCCATAGTTTGTTCTCTACCTAAAATGGACTTTCTTCTTCTTGCATGTTCTTGAGGAATCAATGTAACTTTCTATGCTCCTACAAATTAGGTCAGAACTCACTTTGTATATGGCCAGAGTACTTGGCATTTCTTTGCAGTATGCATTAATTATATTACTGTGTTATTTTTCTGTTAGTGCACCTGTATCTATTTCTCCATTATTAATTGAAAGAGAACTTATTCTATATTTGTTCATTGTATTTTCACCAATATCTAGTCCTGTTCTTGGTGCATATTAGAAGCTCAGTAAGCCTGAAATGACTGGAATGAACACTAGGAATTTTAATGTCACAGATATTAAGAAATTATCAAAACAAAGGAATAACAACCTAGGCTCCTTCCAGTAATATGTTTTTCCATATACCTGACTTCTATTAGAGACCTTTTATATCCCTCTGCTTATGCTATCAAGGGTGTATACTAAAGATGAAGGAAATAGAACATAATCATCTTCTGCCCTATACTTTAGATTATTGTGGTCATTCCTTTGCAAAATGAAATGTCTGGTCATGACCTTTTAAATATTCCCTAATATTCTCCTTTCATTTGACATTCTAATCCCAAATATTTGACCTAGCAAGGTCATAAAATCATCAGTCTTCTGGCCCTGGCTTTCATGTTATAATTTCTGGCTTCAGAAGTTGCTGCCATGAACAGAGTGTCCACATTTCCATTGCCTCCTAGACTTGTGGGAAAATTAGCCATTCTTGGTTTGCATCAACCTGAGCATCCTTACTCCAAGGTTTTATGATTTGTTTTTTCTCCAACCAAGGCCCTATTCCAAGTTCCAGTTCATTGTTCCTCCTCTGATATCATCAATCATATCTTATTCTTCTGCAAAATAGTCTTGGGAAAACCACTGTATTTGTATAATTTTTAAAAAATGAGATTACTGGGCCGGGCGGTGGTGGCGCACTCCTGTAATCCCAGCACTCGGGAGACAGAGGCAGGTGGATCTCTGTGAGTTCGAGGCCAGCCTGGTCTACAGAGCTAGTCCAGGACAGGCTCCAAAGCTACATAGAAACCCTGTCTCAAAAAACCAAAAAAAAAAATGAAATAACTGAAGATTGAGGAGATAAAAATACATATTTAATATAAGAATGACATGACAATTAATCACCTTCCATCAGCTTTTAGACAGAACTCTACTAAACTGGTTCTGTTTTTGATAGTAGAATTATGCCATATAAAAGCAACTGATTTGTTGTAAAAATATATTGTATTATGGAAGAATATAGTAATTAATTATAGTAAATATTGGCTGCTTGTATAGGTGTGGTCTAAGTATATTTTGGGATAATTTCCCTGCAGTATAAAAGATGCTAGCTAATTTGATATAGGGCAGGTGAGGATTGAATATTTGGTGTTTTGTTTCCAAGTTTCTAAGGCCAGGTGAAGTTTCAAAAAGCCTTCAAGGTGGCAAGGTTACACAATATGTGGAGCTGAGAGTGATCAATAAATAAGATGATATCATTGTGATGGGGAAGTGAGGAAAGAATCTCAAAGCCTACAACTGACCTCAGAAATGAGGGACTGTGGTAGCCATGGAGAGAATCCCACATGATACATGTTGTTTTAATCAATGAATCATTCAACAGATACCATTGGTCAGTTTAGAGTCTCTCAAGGAAGCCACTTTCGGCGTCTCTGAAACTATACCTTCTTTTACTTATAATGTCAGATGAGTGTAAGTAATTCATTATGAAACTTTTATAAATATCTGAATCTATGCTTCACACAAAATTATGATTTTTAGTGTCATAAAGTTTTTTAATATAACCATATTCTATAATCAAATATAAAAAATACAGTTAGCATCAGTGGGTACTCGAAGTCCTTAATTAAACTCAGCATATCATATATTCAATGCTTGTCTCTGTCCTCAATGCATTCAAGACAAGGAATGAGCTTAATAAAAATGTTTCCAGTTAAATATCTGTTTCACTATATTGTATTTGATTTGATTTTTGCCAGTATGGCAAATAAATTTCCCCACTGAATTCTTCAAAATCTCTACTTTAAAATACTTTTAAAACTTCTATAAAGTATTTATGGCTGCTTTTTAACATACATATATATGTATGCACATGGACATAAAAAAACATATATGTACAAAACACATGTACTTGTTAGTATTGAAGTTTAGAAATAATCTATTAAAATGTCAAAATATGGAGGCCTTGTGAGTAATAATTGCATCTAAAGTCAATTGACTTTAGTTTATAAATGAATATAAACTAGAAGCTATTATTTGAGCTGTATTCATCAAACCATCAAGGATATCAAATCTTTGTAGAGTTTAATGCAAGTTTTTCTTATAACTAACAGAATTGGGTCTCTACTAAAATTTTAAAAGACTCTATATACACCACAACTAATCAATAATTGGAGAATAACTACATTTCTTACAAATATATATCTTGACACTTTAAACTTTTTCTTTTTGAATAATAAAGTCTCCATAGTACAAGATTAAAAAAATAAGTGAATCACTGTATTGCTATTTATTTTGGCAGTAGTAAAGTGCAGAGGAATTGAGAGAGTTGATGGAAAATTAATAATAAAAAAGATAGGGCAAATGTGATGTCAATAATGTGTCAGATGAGATATTGGGTCACAGACATTTATGTTGTCAAGAGGGTAGAAGACAGAGGGGGTTTGATCACAGTCAATAAATGCCATGCAAGTATCTGTATAAATGAAAGAATGTGATGGTTCAGAGCATCGAGAGACAGAAGGACAAGAGGCACTGATCTGAAGCCAAAGAAGAGAATGTTCAGCCTCCGATATATTAAAACAGGCTCTGCAGCAGTGAGAGGATGTGGCATTAAAAATAAAAGTCAAGGACAATACATAAAGTTTAGAGAAGGGTTGGAAATGAGGTATCTGTAGCACAGAGAGTAAATCAGAAATGGTGTAGGGAGAACGGGAAACACCTGGGACATGAAAAGACACGGGCCTGGACATGTGAAAAGCTTGCCATCATTCATTCTGTGATGTACAGTTCTCCAGAAAACCGCATCTCAAATTTTACACCAAAATTTGGAAAAGAGTCAAAATGAGTGGACAAAGAAAATGTCAGGACCTGGTGCCTACTTCACTAGCAGAGCATTTGCTCAGTATTCCAAGCTTTGACTCTCAGTACCATAGAGACAAGCCACACAAACAGCATCCATCCAGACTGTCACTAACTCTTCTACTTGAGTTGGACGTTTAGCCATCCCCAATAATCAGCTGTGTCCTTAAAAAGCGTGCAGGGAGGACTGATGACTAGAGTAAATGAGAACTGAGCCATTTACACTTTTTATTTGAGAAAAGAGTTCCTCACATGGCACGATTTTTTATATATCAGTCCATCTTCTAAATAAATATCCATAATTACTACCCTATGGAAAATCTGTTTCTTTCGCTGTCAATATGTTTCAACCTGAGGATAAAGAAAATCCATTAATAAATTGTACATATCACTTTTAAAAATTCCAGTAAAAACAAATGTCAGCCTTCCAGTTCAACAATGAACTCATTATTTATTATTGCAGATGACAGAGCTCGGATTTAAAGTTTGTTGTTCCTCCATGTTTCCTCTTTAATAGCTCTCCTGTAGCTTGGGAGTCTGGGTGTTCAGAGAGCGGCCTTAGCAAGTCAGACTTGCTTTCTCAGCACAGGTTGTGCCAATAGGAAAGGGGTAAAGGAGCCATGGTTACTACAGATGTGTCATCCTGATGTTAAGTGAGAACTTGTTGTATTACCACTTTACAAATTCACTCTACATAGATGAAATAGGAAATAATAATAATAATAATAATAATAATAATAATAATAATAATAATGTAAATCCCTAGCCATCTCTGGACATTCCATATATTGAAGAATGTGGGGAAGTTTCAGCTGAGATTAGTTTTGTCCAGTCCAGGAGAGGACCTTGGTGTGTCTTCACTTCCCCACGTCCCCATGGCACTGCTTCATAGAGAAGAACCTGAAGACTGGTCTTAGAGACAGACTGGTCATAGGGAGGCTTCCTGGGCAAGGCGTGGTTAGGATCCCAACACCTTCACCCTGACGAAGTGGCTGACAAGAAACACCAAAAGGAAGAATGTCTTCAGGAAAGGGCGGATGATTTTAAACATCATATATTAAAGGTAAGACATATTTGGGGAAAGAAAAAAAGCAGAGAAGGTAGAAATCATAGAGGAGTGTAAAAACATAGATTTCATAATCTGACATTTGAATGGGTCGTCATTGGCTTACTGTTAAAGAGTTAGGCAGTCAAAGGAGTGTGGGCAAGGAAGTTGAAAGTTCTGAATTGAGTGAAATAAGATTTTTCAATAAATGATCATTGAGGTTTTATAAATGTTCTTTACATGCCTTAAGAATTACACAAACATGCCGGGCAGTGGTGGCACACGCCTTTAATCCTAGCACTTGGGATGCAGAGGCAGATGGATCTCTGTGAGTTCGAGGCCAGCCTGGTCTACAGAGCGAGATCCAGGACAGACACCAAAACCACACAGAGAAACCCTGTCTCAAAAAACCCAAAAACAAACAAACAAATAAAAAATTACACAAACAGAATCTCAGCTCTTGAGGTGCTGAGATAAATGAATCATTGCGGTTGTCTTTTTGTTGTTGTTTTCGAGACAGGGTTTCTCTGTGCAGCCTTGGCTGTCCTGGAACTCACTCTGTAGACCAGGCTGGCTTCAGACTCAGAGCTGCCCTGCCTTTGTCTCCTGAGTTGCTAGGGTTAAAGGCATGTGCCATAATTCCCTGCTTCCAGTTTACTTTTATTCTAAGAACATTACAGCAGAAATAATATTCTTTTGTTTTATTTTGTTTGGGTTTGGGTTTTGTTTTTTTTTTTTCAAGGCAGGATTTCTCTGTGTAACAGCTATGACTGTTCTGGAACTTGCTGTGTAGACCAGGCTGGTCTGCAATTCACAGAGATCCACCTGCTTCTGCCTCCAAAGTGCCAGGATTAAAGGTGTGTGTCACCACTGTCCAGCTAAGAATTGTAATTGATTCTTTATCCAATGTTCTTCTAAAGCCTGTGACTAGATCCATTAGACCACAGTGGCTCTCCTAGGATCATGCCAAAACATGTAAGAAATATCTTACAATAAATAGAATAACTGTAATCTGTGGATATATATACTCTTAGCTCCATGACTTGTCATTTTTTTCTCTTCCATACAAACTATCATTGTTATGGTTGCCAAAATAGCACAATTGCAAAATATTTCTTTTTCTCTTTCCTCTTTGATCCTCTCCTGTCCCCTTTCTGTCCAGCTTTCTTGTTCTCTGTGTCACTGTCTCCCTCTGTGTCTGTGTCTGTGTCTGTCTGTCTCATCTCTCTCTCTCTCTCTCTCTCTCTCTCTCTCTCTCTCTCTCTCTCTCTCTCTCTCTCTCTCTCTCTCACACACACACACACACACACACACACACACACACACACACACACACACACACACACACACACACACACACACACTTTCCTTAATCACCCAATTTGAAATGTGACTTAATAAGCTTTAATCAATTATGCCCCATACTTAAGACTGGCCTATAATATTATTCCTTAAATCACATATTTTAGAATCCTTCAGTGCCAAGCTAATGGAATCCTTGAAAAACCTATCAAAGTGTTTCAGAACATAAGAAATCTATCAATTGGACAGAAACAGTTCTTCATTATGCTTTACACACAATCTTGCTCAACTGCTTATTTTAATTAGAACAGAACTCTGGCTTCTGCTCATTGGTTTAGCATGAGCAATAAAATGAAGTTTATTTAATTTTCTAAAATAAGTAAAGCAGAGTAAAGTTAATTAAAAGTTAATTACAGCATAATGAATCACCGTGCCTTGCTGTGCCCGTGTTGCCCACATGATTAGGTGCCATCCTTTTCCAGCACAGTCCTGCTCCCAGAATCTGGATGCTCCCTTCCTTTGATACAAAGATTTTCATTTGTGTATTTTCAGGAAAATCTTGAAGTTGTCGTTTTCCAAAGGTCTTTTTTAGGAAATACGCAGAGACATAGAAGTACACACACATTCTGGATTTTCCTTTTTCCTATATGCATTCTCCAGGCATAATTTTCCTTTAGACTTCTGATTGCCTTTTAAATTTGACAGAATATACCAATAAAATTCGTTAGTAATTGTTTCATTTCCCAGTGTGGCATGTGTAGTTAACCTTGGAAGACAGATTGGGTGTTCAGTGTAGTGAGCTCAACCTTTGCCAGCATTGCAAAGGTCAGGGATGCTGTCCCCTGGTCTTCTGTCTTTAAAGGAAGGTTCTGCACATATTGGAATTAGAATGCTTTTACTGCTCATTAATTCGTCATTAAAATGATGTTAACTAATCTTTCTCTATAAGCGTCTGGCATTCAGATTTTCCGGCAGAAGTTGCTTTGGCTTCTCTCCCAGCCATGCACACCTTGCTGCCAACAACAGCATGCGTGTTTGTTGTAGACATACCTTTCTATAAAGATTCATTGTTGAGCATCAGCTCTTACAAAGTCTCAGTCAGAAATCAGCTTATACTGAGAGCACCTTAACTCAGTGAAGGAATAAGTGGATGTAAACACCAGATTCAACTTAGCAGCCAACGACATGTAATATGAAGAGTGATGTGTGGTGACATCTGTGTCCTCATCCCAGTCACATTTATCTCATTGTGATGTCACATGAGCTAAAACTTGTAACTAATAATTTTAGGTAAAATATGGGAAGACAACGAACTCATCATTAAGAGCACCTGAGTGGACGTTCACGCGCAAGCTTTAGTACTTGGTTTTGTGTCCAGACTACTGAAGGAAAGATAGACTGTTAGTTTTAAAACTGGGACTTCATGATAAAAGCATGTTTGAGGTAACTACAAGCAGCTGAGTTTTTTAATCCTTTCTTCTTTAAGATTTTTTTTTTTTTTGCACTTCAATTTTAAGGATTTCCAAAATACTACATTCTACACTTGTAGCTTTTCAACCTTCTGCTTAAGGTGCATGCAGGGATTCCTACTGATACTCACTGGCAATAAGGTGTTATCTGGAAAGGAAACAGGTGGGAACTATCTGATACAAATGGTTTTGGAAGATCTTTTTCAGCAATGACAGAGATCAGGAGAAAGGGTACAAACTCACCCTGCCTCCCTTTCTCCCTTCATGGCGGTCTCCATCATTCCTCTTCTATTATCTGCTCACATTGTCAGGGTTTAGATCCTGGTTTTTCATTTTGGACTGTGTGTCCAACCGGCTTCTTAATCATCATATATTAATTTCTAACATTGAATGTAGATATACTAACATTTAATTTTTTAAGATTTTTTTTTGCTTTTATTGTATCTATTAGTATTTGCATGTATGTATTGCACTAGTTATGCAAGAATAGGGAAGAGGAGGGTGTCAGGCTGCCTAGAACTGGAGTTACAGATGGTTGTGAGCTGCCACATGGGTGCTGGGAATCAGACCTGAGTCCTCTGCCATAGCAGCAAGTGTTCTTAAGTGCTAGTCATTTCTCCAGTCCCCAAGATATTTTTATTATATTTACTTTGTGTGTGTGTGTGTGTGTGTGTGTGTGTGTGTGTGTTTACAAGCTTGCATGTTAACTTCAGATGTGAATTTGTAGGAGTTAGTTCCTCTCTGCCACATCAATCCCAGGGATCCAACCCATATAGGCTTGGTGGCAAGTACCTTTACCTGCTTATTCATCTTGCCAGGCCTACTCATGCTAACATTTGTTTCAGGTGTAATTTAAAATACTGAAAGTAGTTTTCATTTTCTTATGTAAATGTGACAGATTGAGAAATTCCTATTGGTAAGGGTTTGGCTTCCCATGCCTCTTCCTACATGTATTGTAGTTATTGATATTATTTTTAATTACATTTATTTATTTAGTGTGCTCAAGGATGCACACGGGCATGTGAAAGTCACAGGACACTTGCAGGAATATGTTCTGTTCTCCCAGTGTGGGTCATGAATCTGATCATGAGACTTTAGGACAAGTACCCTTCCTTCTCATCCAGACCAAGACATTATTTTAGATCTGTTTGATTCTGGTATATGTTTTTAGCATGTATTTTTGTAGAAAATGATAAAAAAAAAACATTCAATTCCTATGTAATTAATGGAAGGGTGTGTAGTTGGCTATAACTGAGCAGAAATACAAAACGTGTAAAGAATAATGGGAATTTCTTCTTCAAGCTTTTGTTATAAAGAAAAGTGAATCAAACGGAAGACAAAAATCTTGAGTTTTTATTTAGAGGAAAGTGAATTGTGTCTTTGTGAGTCCATTTCAGAACTTTACATTTCATCCTTGACATACATATTAAGTTAATGTTGAAATTTAAGTATATATCTTTCCATGGCAGAAATAAGAATGTAATAATTTTTGTGACAATTTTTAAGTAAGCTTAGGCATGTTCATTAAAGCAAGGAGGACAAGAATGCTATTTGGAATGTATCTGAAAAACAAGTCACTTTTTTTTCCTGTTCTATATTCAGTGTTCTCCCCCCCCCATCTTTATTGAAAATAGATTTTTTTCTCACACAATATATCCTTATTATAGTTTGCCCTCCCACAAATCCTCTCAACTCCTCCCCACTCCCACTCCCATCCAGATCCACCCCCTTTCTGTCTCTCATTAGAAAATAAACAGTCTTCTAAGGGCTAAAAATAAAATGAAAGAAAATAATATAATATAATATAATATAATATAATATAATATAATATAATATAATATAATATAATACTAACACATCAGGATTACACAGAACACACAAACAGAAGGAAAGGAGTCCAAGAGAAGGAGCGAGAAACAGAGGCTCAGTCTTTCTCACACTCAGGAATCCCATAAAATCCTTAAACTGGAAACCATAATATATACTCAAAAGACCTGTAGGAGTAAAAGAGATATGAATATATATCTAGACTGAATATAGATGTAACAAAAATAAAAGTAAAAATGAGAAATAAGAAGATAAAATTAAAAAAGAAAAGAAACCTGAGGCTACAACATAGCGAGGCAAGAAACCTCCAAAGACGCCGTTGAGTACCTTTCCCATTTGCTGACTCCTGCCGGGCATGCAGCCTACCCTTAAGAGTGGTTTGTTTCTCTAGTGAGACCCCCTTGGAGGGAACTACATTTTCATTTCCAGGTGGTTATCAATTGGAGACCGCTTCTGAGGCAGGGATGGGGCCCTGTGTCCACGTCTCCTTTCAGCAGGAGGACCCCATCTTATGCAGACCAGTGCAGGCTCAGTTCATGAAGTTACAGTCTCTGTGAGTTCTTAGAGAGCCTTGTTTTCTTTGTGTCCCCCATCTCTCTGACATTTTCACTCCTCCACCTCTCTTTGGAGTCCCCTGACCCCTGAGACAGGGTTTTGATGGAGACATCTCACTAGGGCTGAGTGTTCCAAGGTCTCTCATTCCGCCTAGTATCTGGCTATGTATTTGTTCCCATCTGCCTTAGGAGGGAGCTTCTCTGATGATGGCAGAGCAAGGCACTGCTCTGCTTCACTAGCCTTCCTTGGCAGGCTTGGCTGGTAGGTTCCCAAAGAATGCCTGCTGGATTTGGGGAGTGGGAGAACAGGATGACTGGAGAGAAAATGTGGAAGAGAAGATCTTTGTTATCCTCTGGAGATGGGACCGGAGAAAAGGAGGAAACAAGTGAGACCGGGGGATTGGATTTGGAAGAGAGAAGGCAGAGTCCAAGAGCACGGTTAGCCTCCCTCCTTTCCTGGCTGGAGCTGGAGCCTGGGATAACGTGATGGATTTGGGGAAGAAAGGCTAGAGGAGAAAATCTGTGTGATCCACTCGAGATGGGGACAGGGAAAGAGGGAGGCTATAGAAGGTGGTCTGCTACAGAGCTGAGGAAGAGACTGGGGGATTGGATTTGGAGGAGAAGGAGAGGTGAAGATCTGCAGTTAGCCTACCTGCTTCCCCAGTTGGAGTCCAAAAGTGTTGACTTTCATGAATGGTCCCCCTCTGTTTTTATTGATAGGATAGAACCAAGCTCAGAAGTATTTCATACTCTATACAGATGAATTTGTGAATTATTCAAAAGAGTCTTACAGCCACAAAACTTTCTTGTACGGTGGCAAGGTGGCTCAGAAGGTGAAGGAGCTTCCCACACAAGCCTGGAAACCCGAGTTCAGGCCCAGCATCTGTGAGAGAATTCAGCCTACAAAGTCTCTATGAATGCCAAACATGCAGCTTTTCATGTGTTCCTTCAACACATACACAAACAGCATGCACACATGTATGCACAAACAATAAATGATTAAAAAGCATTCTTGCAATAAAATCTTAAATTTTTTTTGCTCATTATAGTGCATTTCAGATGCACTCTACAGATGTATTTTTTTTATTTTGATTGTTATTGTGGTAAAACTATTTTATCCATATACTTAGAATGCAAATTTTGATAATTTTATTTGATTATTCCAGTTAAGGAATGGAAAGACATCTAATTGGTGTGCCAAGATCATCCTGTTAATTTATAGATTTAGAACATATGACTGGCAAGCAGTGACATCAAAACACTATTTTCCTCTGCATTTGTGACATCTAATTCACTCATTTGTTCCATTAAATGGTACATCCATATGTTCACAAGAATTTTTATATTACCAGTTATTTTGTATGGTTTTGAGTATATATTTATTGCAGCAAAGGTTTAAGTATTTAAAGAAGTGTAAAAAAAACTGGCAAGGGGCACAGCCCAATGGTAGAATTCTTGCCTGGCATGCACAAGGCCCTGGGTGTGGTGATACTGTGTTCCCAAAAATATTGTGCACCCTAATAAACTTACCTGGGGTCAGAGAACAGAACAGCCACAATATTAAACATAGAGGTTAGACAGTGGTAGCACACACCTTTAATCCTAGCATTTCAGAGGCAGAGATCTGCCGGGATCTCTGTGAATTCAAGGCCACACTGGACACAGCCAAGCAAGGTAACTCCTGTCGTCTTTAATCCTAGGAAGTAATGGCAGGAGGCAGAAAGGTATTTAAGGCATGAGGACGCGGAACTATAGCCTGATTAAGCTTTTAGGCTTTTGAGCAGCAGTTCAGCTGAGAGCCATTGGGATGAGGACACAGAAGCTTGTAGTCGGAGGAAACAGGATCAGCTGAGGAACTGGTGAGGTGAGGCTTGTTCTGCTTCTCCAATTTTCCAGCATTCACCCCAATAACTGGCCTCAAGTTTGATTTTATTAATAAGACCATTTAAGATTCATGCTACACCTGGGTTTAATCTCCAGTGTTGGGAGAGAGAGAAAGTAGTTTCCCCTCGCTGCTGCCCAATCAGAGCTCCCTATTTGTGTTGGTGAGATGGCTCAGTGTGTAAAGGAGCCTATCACCAAGCCTAACAACCTGTGTTTATCCTGGGTACCCATACAGTAGAAGGAGAGAACCAATTCCCACAGGCTGCCCTTTGACCACAGTATACGAGCCTTAGTATATGTCCTCACACTAAAATAAATAAAAAAAATATGGCAGCACAATATATAAGTACTATGACAAATCACAGGGAAATAATTATGCTCTTTAACAATGAATCACATGCATATATATATATATTAAATAAAAATGTGTGAATATAGCATTATTATTATTAAGATATACCAGAACAGCTACTATATAATAAGTATTAGCCACGTAGCATATAAAAGACAACAAATTGGCAGGTTGGCAAAATTCAAACCACTTAGTACAGTAGATGGAATATGTTTCCTTCATGTATGTAAGAAATGGGTAGTAGGAGAGCAATAGACATAATGTGTTTGTTAACATTTTTTCTCGCTTCACAGAAATTTTCTGCTCAATATGCTATAAGAAAACAGAAATTATGCAAAATTAGTCTCAAATGTCTTTAACTCTGCCAGCTAAATTAGTCTCTGAAGGAAAATACGAATTCACAAACCATTGCTGATCTGTGCATGGTGTTTAGGGACGTGTGTAATACAGTAACATTGAACAGATTGCTGCATAGTTCTACTCTAGCTTACTCTCAGCAGACAGAGAAAACTTCAGCTGGCCTTTGCCTATGTTGGTGTTCCTTCTTCTAGAATCCCAGTAATGATCTAAGCTGCCTCTTTCTAATTCAAGCCCCTGTCAGAGACAATAGGGCTGTAGTCTGAGTGTAGCTCGAAGATTACAAGAAACTAGGGGCGTGAGTGCATGCCTGTAAGGCCAGCACTTAGGAGGCACAGGCAAGTGGATCAGAAGTTCAAGGTTATCTTCTCTAAATAAGGAGACTGAGGTCTGCTTGAGCTATATGAATCCCTGCTTCACAATCTTACCCCCGCCTTAGAAAGTATATAAAATAGCAACCAATAACCAAAGACTGCACCCTGCGGAGACTATGTGGGTTCTGCTAATTGTTTCCATTTGTGCATTTCCCTCAGTTCCCCTTGGTTTCCTGGCTGTCCTGCAGGCAAGCTGGTCAGGCTTCTTCCCCTTGCTTTTCTTGGTCAGTCCCTCTTTGTGGCACACAAGCTTCCAGACTATCAGCTGAACATTACTCCCTTTACCTCCAATGTCAGCATCTCAGTGAAGCTCAGATGACCGACCACCCTGCTTAAACATAAAACCTCCCAACTCTTCCCACAGCCCCTCTGTGGTTTGATTTCAAAGTTTTTACTATTGTATCCTAAATATATTATGATCACTCCACGTGAGTCTATTAAAGGGGTAATAGAATTTGTTAAGAAATAAATTGAGGAAATACACTCGTGATCACAGAACAGAGAGCAGAAGTTGTCCTCTGAGCTGACTGGCAAGAATCCACCTCCCAGCCAGGAGTAGGGAGAAAAAGGGCATGGGACCCTTCTCCAACTCCTTATCAGAGGTCACATACACAGGCAGGAAACAGAGCCCTCCTTTGCGCCGTCATGGGCCGCGCAAATATCACTACATAAATAATTGTCTATTTGTTGTCTGAACACTGGAATGTAAGCTACCTGTAGGCAGAGGTTTGTGTCATCCATTTCTTATGGCATTTACCAGGTTTAAATTAGTGTTTAGTACGTATTAAATATTTCTTGGATGAAAGGATCTAACACTAAACTATCTCATTCTATTTGGGGTTATTCCTCAGTGGTAGAGCAATTGTTTAGCATGTGTGTTTCTGGGTTGGATCACCTAGTACCATAAACAAACAAGCAATCATATTGAAGAAAGGAAGAAAATGCTTCCCCCAAAGTAACAACGTTAACATAAAACTTTCTAATCATTTAAGAAAGGTTTTGAAGCAAGGTGGATCAGTTCTTGTGCATTTCTTGGTGTGTCTTGACTCAGCCAGGCACACTTTTCCACCTTTGCAGATCCTGTGGTTTTTCTCTGCTGCAGTGACATCTACTACACAGATGCCCTGTGCAAACAAGAACATGAGCACAACAGACAATATCATCCTACCTCTTCATTCAAATGAAACCCTCACAGGCTGGTCACATCTTACCACCCCTATCCCCACAGGCTTTGAACATCAGGGAAAAGGGGGACAATTTTGAGCTTAATACTAATTAAATTAATAACAAACCCAATAATGTCCTATAATAAATACTGCAAGATTTATGTTAACAGACATATGCTTAAGATAATTCAAACCACAAACATCTTCCCTTTACCAGAGAACAAAACTCAAGCCAAAAAAATCAAACATTTTACTTCTGTTCACATATGAAATTTTTTTCTTTATTATTATGTGTTTTAAATTTTATACATCAGCCATGGGTTCCCCTGTCTTCCCCCCACCCCCACCTTCCCTCAGCCCCTCCCCTCCATTCCCATCTCCTCCAGGATCAAGGCATCCCTGGGGATTCATTTAAACCTGGTAGATTCAGTACAGGCAGGTCCTGTCACCTCTTTCCAGACTGAGCAAAGTGTCCCTGCATAAGCCCAAGGTTTCAAACAGCCAGCTCATGCACTAAGGACAGATCCTGGTCCCACAGACTGGGTGCCTCCCAAACAGATCAAGCTATTCAATTGTCTCACTTATCCAGAAGGCCTGATCCAGCTGGGGGCTCCACAGCCTTTGGTTCATAATTCATGTGCTTCCATTCATTTGGCTATTTGTCCCTGTGCTTTTTGCAATCTTGGATTCAACAATTCACGCTCTTGCAGACCCTCCTCTTTCTTGACAGTTGGACACCTGGAGCTCCACCTGGGGCCTGGCTGAGGATCTCTGCATCCACTTCCATCAGTTATTGGATGAGAGTTCCAAGACGCCTGTTAGGGTGTTTAGTCATCTGATCACCAGACTAGGTCAGATCAGGAACTTTCTCTCTACCATTGCCAGCAGACTACAGAGGATATATCATTGTGGATTTCTGGGGACCTCTCGAGAACTCTGCCTATTCCTGTTCTCATGTGGTCTTCATTTATCATGGTCTGTTATTCCTCATTCTCCCTTTCTGTTCTTGATCCAGCTGGGATCTCCTGCTCCCCTAAGGTTTCTTTCCCTCAAACCTTGCCCTTCATTAATCCCACTGGTGTCCAGGGTGTTCATGTAGATCTCATCCATTTCTCTGTCATTGGGTGATCCTTGGGTCTTCCCTAGGGTCCCGTTTTCTAGGTAGCCTCCCTGGAGTTGTGTAGCAGTCTAGTCATCTTTGTTTTACATCTAGTATCCTCCTATGAGTGAGTACATACCATGTTTGTCCTTCTGAGTCTGCGTTACCTCACTCAGGATGATTTTTTCTAGATCCATCCATTTGCCTGCAAACCTCATGATGTCATTGTTTTTCTCTGCTGAGTAGTACTCCATTGTGTATATGTACCATATTTTCTTTATCCATTCTTCAGTTGAAGGGCACATATGAATTTTTTTATTGACTTTATTTTCACAAATAAAATGATCAAGTTTTATAAGCAATGATTCTAGTTAGCAAGCTAGCCAATGAGATATACTGGAGATTGTAACCCTGTTTCAAGGAATCTATAAGTGACCCCATAAAGCAGACATTACAGGTTTGGAAACATTTTGAATGGTCAAGTGGATATTAAAAGGAAGGTGAAATTTGAGATTTAATTTGCCATTGAAACCAAAAAATAAAGAGAATGAATGATATCCTATGAAAGTGCAATCTTTGGCAAATAATGGATCCAGAATTACTATATAAGAATATCATAGATTTATTGATGCATGTGTGTGGGCACATGTGTCGGTGAAGGTTCCTGAATACCTAAAGTGCACATGTATATGGAAGCCTAACGTTAGCATCGACAGTCCCCTCAGTCAGTCTTCACATTAGTCTTTGAGCAGTTCTCAGTTGAGCCCAGAGCTTGCTGATGCAGCTTCTTGAGCCGGGAATCTTGCTCCAGGGATCTCGGGCTCCACCTGCTGAGCATTGGCAGGCTGTTCTGCTCGCCCAGCATTTACAAGGCTCTGGATTGCTGAACTCTATTCTTCACTGTTCCATGGCAGTTGCTTTAACCACTGAGAAATTTCCATCTCTAGACACATATTTTATAAAAGTAAACACTCAACACATATTTCCATTCATGAGCTGAAAGCCATTCAAGACACAGTGGGGATGGGTTTCAAATCCCTTAGCTGAGGCCTGGAACCTCAGATAGTCACAAACTTTATATATAACATACATATATGTCTGTGAATTCTTTGTTTTTCATGTCCATTTTATATATTTCTATCTTACAAATGTAATTCTTTTTCTCTCTCACCTATTTAGTCCCTTTACTGACTGCTGTTTGGTGGACACTTATTTGTTCCATGGAACAAACCGGGCTGAAGATTGCAAGTACATTTCCTTTGCTAACTTGCTATTGGAAGTAGTTACTTGTGAAACTGGTAAATCATGGTTTTTCTGACCAGATCACTTTATTTATTTATGAAGATAACTAAAGTCAATAAAAAATTCCATATGTGGACAAAAATTATTTTTTTTTACTGGAGTTTGGTCCTCAGCACTTCTTCAGAACTATAGCAAAATAAGCACACAACTTTTCTTCTAAATGGTTTCATGGGGAGAAAATTCACTATTATTGTAAATATTAATAATAAGAGTGTAAAACTTTTTTTGTCCTTCCAAGGGAGTTTTCAGTTGCAGAAAGCACTGAGGTTTGCGTGGGCATGTCTGAACTGTCCACCTCACTGCCCTTGCCCCCGGGGCCATTGTGAAGCAAAAGAAAAGCTATCACACACAAGCACTGGGCACTATGGGGTTGGACACAGTAGTTAATCCAGTAAATTGAGTCCGCTAACTAGATGGAAATTAACTAATGAGTAATTTCTAGAGCACAGAGAGACTAGGGGTGAGAGTGAGTTGGAAGAGCCCTTGAATAGCATGTCATGTCCGAGGCTCTGTACACTAGTACACTAGTAAATGGATATGCTCTATAAAAGAAAGACAGATAATAGGTAGGTAGGTTGACTGATTGATGATATGCAAGAAAGCATAGGCAAACTGGAAAGAAGGAAAACCCACATCCTTGTAGAACTGGACAGTGCCAGTTTTTGTTGCCTGTTCAGAATGGCATGCTGTTTAAAACTTACAAATTCTTATTTTCATATTCTTCTACATATTTCCAGGCCACAGGCGACTAAAAGAATGGAAAGTGATATTGTGGGTAAGGGACAGGGAATGAATTTAATTATTTAGCATTCATTTTTGTGTAAAAACCCAAAAGGTCGAATAGCTGCAGCTTCTGGAAAGGGTGGAGCATACGTTAGCCATGTTCAGAAGTGGCCTGTGCATTCATCAAACTCCAATAGGCCAAATGGAACATTTCCACAGTAAGTGTTGGAGATAGATAAGTCAAACCAGTTTGCTATTTTAAAAATAGAAATAATGATATTTGAGTGGCAGTTTAGAACACTGGTTAAGGCCATGGCTATTAGGGATTTGTTGAGAGCTCTCTGACTGTGAAAAGCTTACTTGGTGTCTCTGTTCCCTGATATATTCTCTCAAATGAGGGATAAAGTGATATCAAAGTCCTAAGATTGTAGTAAATGAATGAGATGTTGCTTTTTAATTAGAAGCTTTTCTAACCTGTCTAAGAAACACCTTCTTCACACTTTTGTACAGACCACAGGCGAGGAGTGAGGTTAGCTTCAACTTCTATGGAAATTATCACAGATTGTATCTTTTGCCTACTGGACAGAATATGTCTCTATCCTAAGGGGACTGAAAACCTGTCCAGAAATAACATATAGGTGCCCCTGGCTAACCAAAAGATGCCTAAATATGTCTTGATCATAGAGATTGATATTCAACATTATTTCCCAAGCTATACAGTCAACAAGGGTAAAAGAATCTGGAATTAAAACAAATGTAAATTTGGAATTATCTCTGGTCCACAACTTCATCATTTTTAATATAAAGAATTACCTGAATGAAAATTTAGCTTGAACCCAATATATTTGGAAAATATATACATTCATTCTATGTGTTCTAAACAAATTTCCAACTAATGTAAGAAAATTACCCTGGCAGTTTTCTGCTGTCTTTGTGCTTAAAGACATACACATGTTAATTTAATTAGTGTACTCTAATTGTTTTGGAAAAGATTTTGTTTAAAGTTTAATGCAACAAGCTTTAGGAATCACCGCTGTCTACATGAGTCTTTTTCTTTTGTCTTTGTGTCAATTATATTATAAAACATAACTGAGACTTGCCGTTAGTCTATCAGGTAAAACCACTTAATAGCTAAACAACTGTTTCAACAAACAGCTTCAGCTGAATAAATATTTTATTGTAATTGTAGGAAAGTTAATACTCAAATAAATAGTTAGATTTCTCTCCCCTTAAGATATTTTAAATTTCCATTTGAAGGCTGCCTATTTCCTACTTGGTAATTCATACTTTCCTACAGCAATAAAGTTATTTATAAACCCTTAGAGACATGGTGCTTCTCGTGTATTTGTAGCTGTTTCTATATGTTTATTCCATATTTAATGAGGGTCAAGAATATAACTGCAAATGAGGTTTATGGGAGTGTTGCAAGTGTTCATTACTGCCATTGTGTGGGAAAGTATAATTTTCTTAAGAGAAATGATGACATATACATAATCAAGTCCCTGTCCATGTCATGACAGCTCAAGAGCATGCCATCGTTACCACCTATGTCACACTGCAGGTGTGCCTGCTATATGGGTGACAGCCACTGACTTCTCTGATCAACACATAATTATCTCTGAATAAAAATGTGCGTTGAAGTTAGCTGGACATAATGGATTGAAGACCCAGGGCAAAATTACCTTCATCATGGCACATAGCACCACCTGGGGGTGGGAGAGGGCTGGGGAGAGGTGTTGGCAATGATGCAACCTTGAGAAGCCTGCTGTGGTCTGGGCACCTCTGGGGTGTTAGTGTTTATTCTATTTGTCTTCTTTTGGATGGAAGAGGTCACTCAGTTAATGGTAGGATGCTCCTGAAGGAGGAAGGTCCTGCTGATCGCTGCTATTCTCCACTGATCTATCTGTATATAAGTCTCCCTCAGCATCTGGAGACTTTTCATTTGCAGAGTCCCCTTCCCCCATAAGATAATAAATATCATATCACAAGGATGGCAGTGCTCCTTCATGGAACACTGACTGTTTATTAGAGGCAAAAAAGTTTAAGAGAAATGCTAACAATGTTCATTAATGGCCCGCATCCAGGTTTAATGAGGCATGTCAATATGCGGACTGGGCAACATCAGTGGCATAATAGTGGTGGTAAATGGGAGTAATTGTATCCAATTGTACGGCACAGCTTCCAGGAATGAGCCCGAACTGCCAACTGACAATGACAGAGCAATTATGGAAAGGCAAGCGAGCTGTGTCAAATTAGCACGTGGTGAGAACTCATTTTTCAGAGATGTGCTTGCTCTACACCAGCGCAAGTGATAGCTACTTTATTGTGAGTGATGGGAAGACCAGCGCTTAGACTGATGTTCTGATTTGTCAATAGCTGTATTTGAAAGCTTAGTGTCACAAATATATAGAGATATTCAGGGAGAGAGGCACACTGCTCATGATCCGAAGGGTAAGAACGTTGCTGAGAAGGTCATCTGTCAGTGTGAGCTGTCAGACAGAGATCACGCTCTATGAAAAGGGAACATTCAGCCGACTTAAGTAATTACCTTTGACTGAGATTTGAAGATGTCTTCTTTTGTTGGCCTACATTGACTGCATAATTTATAATTTACTGCAATCAGCTAAGAGCCAGGAATTGTAACTAAGAAAATTTTTATTTTATTTCCCATAATTACTTTTTCTCTCTCTTTTAAAAAACTCCTTTAGCACTTCAGAATTGTAAAGTGAGAAGCTGATGAAATTGCTCTTTTTCCTTAACAACTCGGTTGAAGTACATCAGAAATATTATATTTACTTTGGGCTGTTTTCCTCAGGACGATAGCACTAGCCCATCACACTAAGTGGCATAGAAAGAGTCTCTTTATTCTTCATTTTTTCCCCTTGCATTGTGGGACTGAACACTAAAGAAGAAAAGTAATTTAGCTTTGTCTACCTAGTACTGAAAAATATTGAAGAAAAGCACACAATTTGGAGTACCAAACACATTTTATAATTCCCATCCTCACTTAGTTTGAATGAATCAGAAGCACAAAGAGAGAACAAGTATATCAAAACTATAGATTACTAGACTGCCCAATTCTTGTCGTCTTTTGCTGTGAATGTATAGCAATCAATGTTTGGGCAGTAATTCCTTTACCTTGAAAATTTATAAAAAAAAAAAAATACATACTTTGTGGTTATGCTCTGGAGTGCATTAAGCATGACATTTTCTTGTTTTGTAGATTTTACAGAAGTGATTATTTGATTTTGTTAACAGAAATACACTAAGGAGTTACAGTAGTATAGCTTTTCAATGATTTATTCCCTGGATCGTGATAAGAAACTCTATAGATATATTAAACTTCTGTTTCCTGGCATTATTATAGAATTCTTGTTGCTTTACTTTTATGTTTTCCCTAGTAGTGATGGATTGATTAATGAGCTGTGACTAAAAATTACCCAGATTAGCTGCCTTCTGGCAAAGGCTGTTGTTTAATTCTAGGGGTATTGATTTACTGTAGAGGTATTGACAAAAGAATTAATTTAAGTACTTTAAGTCAATATTACTTCAGTGAAAACTCTTACATTTCAAGTTTAAAGAAATACTCTTGGAATATTCTTCTATTAATATGGTAAAAAATGCTGTCATATAATAAACATTCATTTTATTTTAACTTAAAAACACATGGATTTATAATTTACATTTTTCTTTCTCCTTCCTTCCCTCCTCCTTCCATCCCTCCTTCTTTCTTTCTTTCTTTCTTTCTTTCTTTCTTTCTTTCTTTCTCTTCAAGGCAAACACATACATCTAAAATTAGTAATTATTGGTTTGGGATGTTGGCCAACAAATTTAAGTAATCCCTATAAACTTTAACAATATTGCTAAAAATATTTTGTTTTTTCCTAGTTTACAATTTACTGCCCCAGATTATTTAAATTATATACTTTGAAGGTTCATAAACATAGTTTTTAATTATTTGAAAAATGTTTCAAAATTCTTTGGACCCCTTGGAAACTATGGCACGGTGGTATTTAATTCACAGTGCCTTGAGTATGGGCCGTCATCTGTCCTATAGTGACTGTGCCGCTTAATAATGGAACAGTGTATCAAAGTGGCACTTTGGTCTCAAATTGTTATGTATGACTGTCAAAGCAGGAAGGAAAAAAGAACTAAAAAAGAGAGGGTGTGGGGAAACCCTTGATTTGTCTTTACTACTGAAACGTGAATTTGTCACCCAGGTTCTGAAATCACAACAGTATTGCTTGCCTCCCCAGCGAGATGTTGAAATCTTGACAGGTACATATTTTTTCAACTACAAGTGTTTCTATAATGAAAACTAAATACATCAAATCTTATTTTTTATTTCCTCTTCTTTTTTCATTTTTTCCCCTGACAGATAGTTGTTGTCAGTGGGACTTAATGTTCAGGTTCAAGTTGTCAAAGGAAATAACAAATAAGCAATCCAAAGCGTCATGATGAATATATTCAAAAGCATAAGATCTGGCTTCTACGATATGTGGAAAAGATTACGTGTACAATTACCCAAGCAAAAACACTGGCCCTTGATGTTCCCCCAATGACAAGTTTTGCCCATTACCACCTCTTTCTTGGAGACAAACTCTTAACGTGTTTAGTGGTCACTAAAGCCTTTCATTGACATTATTCTGTTTACTTTCTCACTTACAGGTATATTTGCTTTGGTTTTAGCTTCTTTAGAATTTCTCTTTGCTTACCCAAAAATAAACAAACAGTTCAGTATTGAAACGCTATCATATTAAATATATTTATAAAAATCTCTCAAATAGCTGTGCATTTAGGAACTCCTTAACTTTGAGTGATGGTCCTGTTTTATCAGGCTGGAAAAAAAAGCTGGAATGCTCCTAAAAATACTGTTTTTATTTTACAAATAAAATGAAGAGTCACTTCAATGTCTGTGCCTGCAAAAGAACACTAACAGACTCAACTCCAACTTTTTTTTTTTTGCACTTTTCATTTCATCCACATGTAATCTCTCAGCAGATTTTTCTATCCTAGTTTCAAAACCCAGCCTCGAATTGCTCTCTCTCTGTTCACTGGACCCCTTAAACAATGCTAAAGGTTTCTTTTATTAACTATTCACTTCTACGGTTTATTCCATTTGCAGTTAAAAGAATCTTCTTAAAATGAAAGTTACTCCTGGTATTTCAGCTACTCCCCTTGCCTGATGTTAGGATGCAGGCCCTAAGAGAGAGGTCACTCTTCCCAGCCACTCCCGAAGTAGGTTGTGCCTAGTCACCAAGCCAAACCTGTTCCCACTTCAGGACACCTGGACTAATTATTTCTTAGGGATGTATTTTCACAGTTAAAATCCTTCTGAACTTTGACATTTGCTTAAATATCATTTTTCCATAGACTCTCTGTTTGCATATCCATAGAGCCACTCCAAAAGGAATTCAAAAGGAATTCTCCATATAATGTTCCAGTTTTGTTTGCTTTAAAATTCTTGCCAGCATTTAGCACAGTGTGTTACCTGCTTTTGTACTTTATTTTCTATTTTCCAACAATGAATCAGAAGCCTCCTATCATCCAAATTTCCAAGAGGCTCTTCCTTACCTGGAACCTACTGCCCCACCCTGTCCATTTATTTATTTTTCACAATCATTTATCATGTGAATTTATCTTTTATTTATCAAGCTATATTTTTCATTGTGTTTTATTTGCTATGATAGTGTACATCATTTGTGATGCTTATTTGGGCTTTAGCTGAATTATATTTTGAAAGCCTCACTTCATTTCTGACAGTTCTTTGAAGTCAGTGGCTTTGTAGCAAGTATGTGATGGAGATCTATAAATATTTAAATGATGGACCAATGTCTCAAAGTGTTCTTTTCCAATACATTCCTAAATTAAAGGTAAAACAACTTAATTCCTTATTATATAATGATGTATTTGAAAACATCAAGTTCTATGTGCAGCTTTTTAAAAATATATATAGTTTCTAAATACAGCATTTGTAATTGGTCATGTATTTTTTTAAAATGTTCCTTTGATTCATAGAACTAAATGAATGAAACCTTCTGAAATTAAATTGTTAAATAATATAATATATAACATAAGCTACTAAAAGTATTGCCTTATTGTTCTTTAAAGATAATATGATAGACATTACTAAAATAAATAATTTAAAATTTCAGATGTTAGCCAAGTGTGTTGGCTAACTCTTGCACTCTGGAGGCAGCGGCAGGCAAATCTCTGTGAGTTCAAGGCCAGCCTAGTTTACAGAGCAAATTCCAGGACAGCCAGAGCTGCACAATAAAACCCTGTCTCAAAAAACAAAATAAAACAAACAAAGATTCAAATGTTGCATAGTATTAGATAATACACAGAAAGAGTTAATATGTATGTTTTGAAGGATGCAAAGTATTTCAAATATTCCCACAAATATTCTTAAGTTTTTCATCTTCTTTATTGAAAAAACTTCTAACAATATATTTTGACCATTTCCCTATCTCACAATTTCTCCCCACCTCCCCACTCACCTGTTCTCTGCTTCTCTCTCTCTCTCTCTCTCTCTCTCTCTCTCTCTCTCTCTCTCTCCCTCCCTCCCTCCCTCTCTATCTATCTATCTATCTATCTATCTATCTATCTATCTCACAAAAAATCACACAACACAAAAAATACAAGAAACACATGCAAAAAGAACCCCATGAACGGGAAAAATGAAAACAAAAATATATAAGCAAAAAAACCAGTAAGACAAAAAATGCCTAAAGAAAACAATGTGAGATAAAAGTCTATAAAAACACCATTGAGTTGTTCTGTGCTGGAAAACTATTCCTGAGCATGGGACTGCCCTGGAGAGTAGTTAACATGCCTAGTGAGACTCCAGTTGGACAGCAGGAAGTTTTCCTTTTCAAGCAGATATCAGTTGTAGATAGCTTCTTGGTTGGGGGTTTGAGTCTTGACCACATCTTGACCACTGTGCTAGGACCCTTTCTGGCTTGAACTTTTTAAGGCCCTGAAAGTGCTACCTCAGTCCTGACTGATGCACATATAAATTCTATGAATTTTAACCTACTGAACTTTAACCTGAAAATAAACTGCAAAAAATATAACTGGACTGAAGACTACTAGAAATTTTATTTGTTATGTTTAAAAGGAACCTATTAAAACACCTATTTTTTTCTGACTTAAGAACTTTAAACTTGTAAAAATTACTCAAAGCGACAGGTTAAATTAGTATTTTACAAGTGAAACCATCATATAATTTGTGAAATTTAAAATGTTCTTTATTCAAGAAAATGCCATATATTTTAAACATAGTTTAATGTTTAAAATGTATACAAAACTATAGCTTTACAATCTATAGATCTTCTGTCAGAAATAACTTGGGAATATTTCTTATATCTGACTTAGTTAAATAACCATTAGTTGTCTTATTCTTTCATATCACTAATTTCTTTTTGGTCATATATATTACTTTAGTGATGTTTATCAGCATAAAGACATTCTAAGAGCAGCCTGTGACTTCTGTAAACACTAGATCCATCTATTTACAGCTGCATCAACCCAGAGATGTAAGGAGATCAAGATTAAAGTTCTGAACTTGTCTTAAGAATTTGTGGAATGTCCTGCTGAGATCATAGCATCACAGTGCCATCTTCTAAGCAGGATGTGCACATGGCAATATGAACCCCAATAGCTGTGCATACTGGCTTGGCATCCACAGAAGCTGGAGCCTCCTAACAGTTATCTGTAGAAGCAGAATGAATGTACATTGCTCTATCACACAGTGCTAACTATTGACAGACGGATTCTAGAAGGTGGGGAAGCACACTATCATGTTGTTACACCCACTGGTGACCCCAATAGGCTCTGATAGGCAGTTCCAGATGCAGAGTCACACAGATGGCCCGCATCAAACTGTGCAAAACTAAACAAGAACATAGAGGAAAGCTATTGTGGAGATGGCTGATAGGAGAGACAGGGTGATGGACAGGAATGGTGAGGCAGGGGAGAGGGATAAAAATACACAGTGTATAAGTATGAAAATGTAAAAGAGCAAAACACTGCTAAAAAAATAAAGAACTTGTAGTATGGGAGTTTAAAATCATGTGTCTAAGACTAAACTTTGTCTTATCTTACTGATGCGTACACAGGGCATACTACTTCAACTTTGTGAGTCACCATTCCCATGTCTCTTAATCTTCACAATAATAACTTCCCTAGGGAAACAATGAGTGGAGAAAGTGCAAACAGTTATAGACCTTGGCTTGTCATCTCTAAACTCCTGGATTCTCATATACTTGATACACACAGTAAGATGGTCAAGCAGGTTAAACTTTGGGCCGTCTCTGTTCCTTTGGTTGCTTCTATTGCATGGAGTTTCTGTTTGTCTCACCCAAAGATCTATCAACGTAGGCTCCTATTTGGGGCTCAGTGGAAGTATTTTTTCTCTGAAAAAAGTTTTCCTCACTTCTCCTGACAGTTCATGTAAGTCCCTGATACCAGCAACACAGCATTGTGAATTCAGCTCTATTACAGCTTCTATTGTAGTAGATTGAATTTTCAGACCTGAACACCTATCTCTGTTAGAGAATATTAAAATCTTGGGAATTGGCAATGAGCTTTGTTCATGTTCCTGTCTTCTAAGTCTAGAAGCATTTATTGAATACTCTTAATAAAATTGGTTGGGTCAATAAATTAATGAGCGAACAAAGGATTCTCCTGTGTTCAACTTGAGAGTTACATCACCCCAATTTAATACCTTACTTTCTGATCTCAAGAAAAAGACTTTGTTCTTAGTTTAATAAGTTAAATATTTTAGAAAATAGTACTGGCATCACTTAACAGAATTTTGGACATGTTAAATAAGATAGCAATTGTAAAAAAGAAGAAGAAAGAAGGAAAATAATGCCCAAGTCAGCAAGAAGGCACAGCAAATGAAGAAGCATGCATCTAACCCTGATAATGTTAAGTTTGACTCTTCCCCTCCCAGAACCTATATGGCAGAAAGAGGAAAGCAACTCCCAAAAGTTGTTCTTTGACCCTCTGACCTCTTCATGTGTGCCATGATACATGTTCAGCCTCCCACTCTGCAATAAAAAAGTAAATAAATTTGAAAGAAACACACTTTTTTTTAGAAATCAATTACATGCCGTGTAGCAAGCCTTCAGCAAATATTTTCATATTTTTGTTTTTCTTTTTATTTCTTCACCTTCAAAATGAGTCTATCTTCTTTTAAGTCACATTCTTAGTTATACACAAAAACTGAAAAAGCTCCATGGGGTTTTCTTTTGTGAAGAAGGGAAAAAGAAGGGTTGCTGTATTTATTCTAAATTTGACACATCTGTAGGTATATCCTTAGTTTGTAGAATTTTAAACCATGTATGTCTTTCATGTCCACAGGTTTACAATATTTTTAGCATTAATACTTTAATTCCAACTTTAAAAGAAAATCTTAATTAGTAGTCAGTGCAAATAATCGTGTGTCCCTCAGCTATCTGAACAGTGAATGGGTCAAGATTATATGACTGAGATGATGGGGTGAGATGTGTGGTTAAGCAGGCAGCTTTCTAACATATTGTCAGGAATGACCTGAATCAAATTCTGCAGTGTCTCCTACAAAAGAGTCATCATTCAGAACCCTTCCATGTGTGTAAATACTCGCCACACCCATGTGTAAAGGTTTGCAAGGAAACACACATGAACTAACCACACCGAGGAAAAAAAATCACTTTTGAAACCCCCCCACACCCCCCTCCTGTATTTAAAGAAACTAATCCTACATTTGATTTAGTTAAGTGAAAAACATTATTCTCATAAAACAAATAATACAATTACTGTCTATAGAAACAAGTTAATATAAAATCTATGTTCCCCAAAGCCGTTCTTATAAGCTTTATATTTGGTTATTCTTCACACTATTTGTAAAGTCAGCTTACTTAAAAAAAAAAAAAAAAAAAAAAAAACACTATTGCTTTTATATGTTGAGATTGTAGTTTAGTTACTTCATTTCCCCTTCCCATATATGCTGCTTCTTGCTCTCTTTCATATTCATTTCCTCCTTCTTCATTAGTTGTAAGTATATATACTTGTGTGTATACTTGTAAATAAGTACATAAGTACAACCTGCTCAGTCTATCTAATGCTACAAATATATATATATATATATATATGTATATATATATATATGTATATATACATTTTTAAGAATGACAATTTTATATAGATAACCAATTAGTATGCTCTTCCTGGGTAGACAAGTTCTCTAGCTTTCAGAATTTCTTAGTTCTGAAAATCCTATAATTCTCTGTCTCGGCTTGAGGCTCCTAAGCTCAGAGCTCCCCCAATTTCCACCCACGTTAGCATATTCATTGGTGTCAGCACAGTTCAGCTCACTTTTAGGCAGTCATATTGGTGAGACTTTCTGGGTGAAGCTTCTGACATTGCTAGGATAAGCAATCTCATAGCACACCCCTTGTTCTTCCGGGTCTTATACTTATCCTGCACCCTTCCACACTGATCACCAAGCCTTGTGCAGCTGTGTTGTATCAATTGGTACAGGGCTCCACAGTGTTATATTTGACTTGATTAGGGTTAAGTCTGCTTACTTTTAAAGTCTATACCTTATTTATAAGATGTTTCAGAAAAGGCTAGCTGTATATATAGCTCAGTGGCAGAGGAATCACCTAACATGAGCCACAGGGCTCTAATTTCAATCCACAGTGCTATCAAAAGCAAACAAACAACCTCTCAAGATTATTCAAGGTGAACACCACCATGTAGTCTTACAATAAACACGTTAAAAAATTGTAAAATATAAAACAGGTCAAGGTCATTTTTCTCCTTAATTCTCATGTAGTATTCACTATCATATCATACCTTAATTTAGATGCTGAGAGCTTTATTTCCTAGAATGGAGTATATGCATCAAGTGTTGAAGAACAAACAGTATATTCAGAAGTTAGTGGTTCTTATTGTTCTTGCAAGATTAACTAGGTTGGCAATCAGTAGCTGAAGATTTCCCTAAAAAAAAAAAATGTTGAATAAGATAAAGAGCTGAGTTGAGGAGACAGCAAAGTGCAGAGTGTTGATGCACAAGTGTGAGGATCCCAGTTCAGCTCTGCAACACCTAGGTAAAAGGCCAAGTGTGGCAGTAGATACTAATAATCCCAGGGGAAAAAACCTGTGACTCCTGGGGCTCATTGGCCAGCTCATCTAGCTGAATTGGTGAGGTCAAATTTCAGAAAGGCAGAGGAGGAGGAAGAGAGACAGGAAACCTCAAGTGAGGTGTTCTGTAAGCCACCCTATAGTGTGTGTTCCTGTATATACAGTCCCTGGAAAAATCATAATCCAAAAGGCTAATAGAACTAGGCAGGAATAATATGTGCTTGTTCAGGTGTTTTGTTGTTTCATATTTTTCCTTGTGCTGAAAAATAATATTATGGTAAATGTTACCAAACCTAGTATGACCATCACTGTAAGGCTAAAGTCTATGTTTAAGAGAGGGAAACCAGGGTAAGAGAGCTGTTATGCAAGCAGGGGGATCTGAGCTCAAATTCCAAGTACCTACATAAAAGGTGGACATGGCCACATTTGTCTATGATCCACTATGATAGATATATGAATATCACATGAGTTGACATTTAAAAGAAGAAAAAGAAATCAACACCAGAATACTAACATGTTAACAAGTTCTTTTAAACTTGCTACTGGAACATTGAGTTTCAACTATAAGATAACAATATCTGAAGTATCAAATTTTACATCAGAAGACGAAAGCCCAAGCTGGTGAGCATCTATTTGCCATTGTCCAGCCACAGCCTGGTTTTAGGTCCTGAGATGGGGAAGGGGCGTAGGCATGAAGAAATGAACTGTCCCACCACCAGATGAGTTTCACGTAAGTGGCCGGCCCCAAATAGCTCTAGCCCTACTTATTTATACATCAAAAACAAGCACGTTTTTCCATACTAACAAATAAGTTTTTCCATCCTCCAATGATAACCTCCAGCAAACACAAATATGCCAAATATGTTTTTTCCCAACTTTTACATTAGAACATCTTTAAACCCAAAACAGTACTTATCATTTTGCTAGCTTGGACAAATACTGAGGCAAGTACATCCTGCCTTTACAAAACTAAAGGTGACAAACATAGGCACATATTTTCATGAACATTAGCTTTCAAAACATATTTACAGAAATATGGGTGATCTGTCTCTGAACCTGTCAACACTGAATTACAACAGCTCCTGGGGTCTGAAATCATAGCTGGCATCCCCAGATAAGAAACCTAAGAAGCATCAGCTTCCAAAGAATTTTAGGGAAAGATGTGCAAGAAAAAAATGGGGTTCCCAGGAATGATCATATCTGTCCCATGCATGGCTGACAAAATGACACTAAAACTGTCAAGAGAATCATCAATATTACAAAATGCAGGCCATGCAGCCTCAGCAGCATTCTGTACAGTCCAGAAATCCACTGGTCCTTGCTGAGTGAGACTGTCCCTGTGGGCTTTTGCCTCTTCTGGAGATCCATTCAACAAGCACTCATATACTGGTCCAAAACTAAGTCTCATGACTCCCAACGTTTATTCTTTTTAAATGGTGTAATTGGGGTGTGGGGGAGGTTTAATCTACTTAAGCCTTGACCTCAATCGTGATTTTTTTCTCTAAGAGAAAATATAGAAAGAAAAAGAAAAGAAGGAAGAAGGGAAGGAAGTAGGGAAGAAAGAAAGAAAGAAAGAAAGAAAGAAAGAAAGAAAGAAAGAAAGAAAGAAAGAAAGAAAGATGAAGCCGGTGTTCCTGAAGTGAAGCAAGGTGTTTTCCACCAGCGATCCTCTGTTCCCCATGAACAGCAATGCCATTCCTAGCCAGGCATATAACAAAAAAAGAGAACTACAATACACCCTGACCGTAGGAAACAAGGTCAGGGATGAGGCCCTAGCTGGGAAACTTTCTTTGCCTGACAAAGACAAAAAATCAAGCTTATGCTTACTTTCTGTTCAAATGCCAATAAAAAGCTTAATGCATCAGGACTGATTTTTAATTCCCCTTCCACAGAGTGCTATGTTAACATTTCCCTGCACTGATATTTGCAAACAGAGTGTGCATCCACCAAAGCTGTAAAAGGCTTCCAATTAGGAACAGGAAGGAAAGAAGGAAGAATGGAGAACAGAAGGCTAAAAGGTGGGGAGAGAAAAAGAGGAAGGAGCCGTGAAGATGGCTGAGAACCATGGCAGAGAAGAGGAGGAAGTGATGTTGAAGAAACCTGGGGGAGAGACACCCCCACTCCAATCCTGTAAATGTGATGTAGAGAAGCACGATTCACATTATTTACTTACCTGCTCGTATGTGTTCATACCATACATGTGAGTGTTAGGAGGAGTGATTATTTCCTTTCACTGTGTGCTCCCAGAGATCAGACTTGTCACCAGGCTTGGTGGCAATTGCCTTACCTGCTGAGGTATCTTGTCTGCCCAAGTTTCGCTATCAATTTTGAAATTAAAAAAAAAAAAAAAAAGTTTCACTGCAGAAGACCAATGTACACAATGTCAGTAGTTACAAGAGATTTCTACAATTTGTCCTTCATCTTTGATTTCTTATTTTATTATTCCTTTATCTTGTAAGACAATAAACTTCTTGGGGCTCCGCCTCTGTGTTTTACTTCCCTCCTATTTTGTTTGTCTATCCTTCTGAAATGTCTGGATTCCATTACCCACAATGCATGTTACCTCTTCCCCTCACCTTATCCCTTCCTCTTCCTAAGAGGAGATACATACCCTCCTTTTTAGGGATACAGTTAGTAACACTACTGTTTTGAGTCTGGACCAAAACCATAATAAAACCACCGGGAAGATCTCCATCCGAACACTGAATTAATTTTAACTCACAGATCACCTTCCAAGGGCAGATAGACACACAGCAGAAATACAATCACTTAGTCATAATCCATAATTTAAGAATATTTAACCATCACTCATGAGTAGTACGGCAAGAATATATTGATTTTGACTTCGGATTGGGTAGCCTGTTAAACACTAAATTTCTTCCATCATTTGAGAATATTAGTCACCGCCACAGCTGTGCTCAGTTTTTCACTTATTTTTCATCTTTCCTCAGTTTCTCTAGTCTATAGTAGAAATATTTGTAGGGAGTATTTTATATGGGAGTGTAGCTAAGAAAGAATGAAGGGGTTGCGATTGATGCTTCTCCAAAAATGAGAATGTGCGGCTGTATTTGGAGAGGAGAAGGGCACAGACTCCTAGGCCATGATTCTCCCTCATCTGTCTGAAAATTGATCTCTGTTGGAACTGAAGTCCTTACCGGCCTCACCTCAACAAAGTGCCCAGATGACTTTTTTAAAGGGTACAGCTCAAACTGGGGGAGAATGAGGGAAAGGGCAGGTTTGAAACTAGCAGTGTTTCTGTAATCAATACTCTGCTCCCGAACAAAAGTGTAAAGAGGAGCGCAAATGGACTAAACCACATCTCAGAAATGACATCCTAATTGCTGCCACTGCCCAGCCTACCCTGGCCCCAGCATCACTAGGTTTTAAATTTATTTCAAGTCTGCCTAAATTTTTTTTTCTTTTTCTTTCCTTTTTTTTTTTTTTTCTCTTTTTGTCCAAAAAGCAGCAACTCACAGTTAGTGAACAAAGCTTCAGTATTTTTTTTTTTTTTTTTACTTACAGCTAAATTTAACTTTACCCATCCAATAAAAAAGAAATAAGGGAGCCTTTATTATCTCCCTGGATTTCTGGGTATGATACCACATCATAGAGAAGTGGTTATTACAGACAATGGCCTACCAAGGTGAAGTTTGTAATAAAGCCTATTATGTGGTTTCGCCATTGACACTAATGGAATGTAACAGTGATTTCGAATGATTTAATGGTTCCCAGGTTGGGCTCTAATAGCGCTCTTTATATTATGATGTATATCACAAAACCTAATGCGGCTGTTGTGATATATTGACGGTATTCATGCTGTTTCATTTTTTTAGGGGAATTTAAAAAACTGTCAAAGAGGAAAATTGATCGGCTGCAACTGCTTTATTTTCAAGGGTTCTGTGTTTTAAATGTATGTGCATAAATCTCCATTTGGTGCCACTCTTAGGCTAATAAATTCATTTGCATTTTTATTCTGAGGTAATAAAGAAGCATGCATGTGTGTACTTTTGCTTGTGTGTTTGGGCATTGTCCCGCAGTCCATGTATGTTTGTATATAAAACCCAGCATACAGAAGACTGCACTGTCATTGTATAATGTTTATATATAGCTCTATTAGAATAAAAAGTGTCTGGAGGGACACTACAGATGAAATCATAGCTTTCTTACGTAGAATAAAATTATTTGGTTGGAATTGTGGAGCTGAAAGGTAGAATTTTAGAACTTTCTCTCTGAAAAACAAAAATGCAGCCCCCTGGGCAGCTTGCATGCCAGCACTTCGAGTTTTGAGAAGAATGGAATGGACTGAGAAGTCAATCAAAGCGGCAGTAAGACTCTGGGGGCTTGACAGCATCACAGATCTAACCTGAATCCAAACAGAAGGCAGACAGTGTGGTGACACTGAGGCCCCTGTTTCCCACCATGCCAGGGGGGTGTCACTAGAGTCCTTGGAGAGGAAGGGGAAGAAAGGGGTGGTTCCAACAACATGCACACGCCATCAATCATGCTTTCAAATGTCTTGAACATTATCTCGTTAGTTTGTTCTCTTGCTTCAGAATGTCCTGTTTCCCCAATGCTATGCAGCATCTGTATCTTAAAGAATCTAAAAGCCTTTTTGATAAATCCTACTTAATTTATGAAGCCATCTTCATCATTTCCAGTCCGCTGCCACTTTTCTTTTCTCTGGTCTTCTTTTATGGTCAATTAAAACTCAGTTCAATCATCACTGAGTCGTAAGTATATTTTAAGTAAACAGCCTCTAAGCTCTCAGAGCATATGTCCCAACTGTTTGAGTGACTTGTATGATTGTGCACAACACCCCAGAATCCAGTTGTTGTTCAGTTAGGCCATATGTTCCTATGGAAAAGAAGACAACACAAGGCATAGTGAGTGTCAGGTACTTAGGCAATAAAGTACTGAAAAACAACTAATTTGAGAATGACAAGAATGTTTTTCTTAGCAGAAAAACATTGCTAATCTCTATAATTAATTTATTCGGAATTTCCACAACATAGAAAACATGTTACTTTTATTTTTTATTTGAGGTACTTAAATATTATGGTATAGTTGGAATTGTATCTTTTTTATTAAATATGTTTATTTATTAAAATTTTTTTCCATTTTACATTACTAACCCCAGTTCCCCCTCCCTCCCCTTCTCCCGCCTCCTCACCTCCCTGCCACTCTACCCCCATCCACTCCTCAGAGTGGGTAAGGCCTCCCATGGTAGTCAACAAAGTCTGGCATACCAAGTTGAAGGAGAGCCTAGCCCCTCCCATTGTATCAAGGCTGAGCAAGGTATCCCACCACAGGGAATGGGCTCCAAAAAGCCAGTTCATGCACCTGGGATAAGTACTGGTCCTGCTGCCAGGGACCCCACTAACAGATCGAGCCACATAGCTGTCACCCACATTCAACAGGACTAATTTGGTCCCATGTAGGTTCCTAAGCTGTCAGTCTAGAGTCAGTGAGCTCCAACTAGCACAGGTCAGCTGTCTCTGTGGGTTTCCCCATCATGTTCTTGACCCCCTCTGGAATTGTATCTTAAGTGTAAAAATGAATCTACTTGAATGCATACATTGAACTGTGAATTTCCCTCTACCTGTATAAAGATGACTACTATACACAGATGACTACTAATGCACGAGCCATGTGTATGCGTGGAGGTTGACTCCATGTAGACTGAGAGCATTAAATAGAGTAAGTGTTCCTTTAATACACACAGAGCAACATTGTTTATTCAAACATGCATAATGACTCAGGATGTGTGTTTTTTCATTATGTTGATGGTTCTGGAGTTTGAATTTAGGGCTTTGCCACTGACATAAATCTCCATCCAGCCTTTGCTTTAGAAAACAAGATCTCACTAAATTGCCCAGGATGGTCTTAAACTGACTCCGTAGCTCAGGATGGCCTTGAACTTTTGATCTTACTGACCCAGGCACCTAAATTATCTGGGATTAGAAGCCTTCCTCACCAGGATCTGCTAATGGTTATTTTAGCTATCACAACTATAGGTGTATGACATTTAGCAATGACTTGGTTATTAAATTAGATATAAAGTTTTTATCTGAAAATCTTACATCAAATCAACCTTACCCTCTTTAAGTTCTCTTTACCAAATCAGGATAAATGAATAAGTGGTAAACAATAAAGTAAGAGACAAAAAGAAAATGTGACTAAATGAAAAAATAATCTCTTGCTGAATAGTAACACTCAATGTTTCAAAGATTGCAGTTTTTCCCAAAATCATTTTCCCAAAATGAACAATATGTCATTCATGTCCATGGACTTTGGTGAGAAGTCAATAAAAAATTATCAAAAATGCATTTAGCAAAGTAAGTGTTGACCAAAAATACTAAAGAATAAAAAGCAAAAAAATTCTAAAGTATTATTAACAACCAAGTTTAAATATAATGTATCATAAGTAACATTTGGCAAGACATAAAATTTTAGCAGTACAGCCATCGCCAAAATGAGTGTAAAATTTGTGAATAAAAGCAGTAATCATTGAAGGCAGTGGAGAATGATATATTAATTAAATAATGAAGCATGATCAATTAGCTTATTGCTTATTTATTTGTTTTATAATCCATCAACTGCTTTATAAGGAAAAATTTTGGAAATGTGTCACAATTAAAAAGAGTATTAATCAAGGTTTATGCATTTCACTGCACTTGCAAGTAGAAGCAAAGTTCCCCACATGAGTTTATCAGGGCACATCCGGATTCTTCTGTGCAGTGAAAACCTGTGCCATACACTGCTCACAGAGTAGCAGGGGAGGGAGCTGCTCTTACAGGAGGCACATTTCTATGCTTTTGTATGCAGGCTGCAAAAGCACAGGATCCAGACCAACTATTGACCCAGGAGCAGGTGGGTCTCATCAGGAGTCATAGCTGTGACTGGAGTCTGAAGAAGATGTACAGAGGCTTGAACGTCTAGTCCCATATGTTATTATGAAATAATACGAGATTAAAATAAAAGAAGGCCCAGTGTAGCAAAGATGTATGTGTAAACGCTGAAACTACATAAGATCTAGAGAAAAATATCAAGAAAAAATTTTATAGAATACTTACTTACATTAATTTGATTGAGAAGGACATTATAAGCACACAGAAACTGGAAAGAGACAGTCAGTTTTCTTTTGGGTTTGGCACATGCTTATATAAGCTTATATAAGTCATCAGTGGATGACTCCACAAGCATGCATATATGGGCAGCCCTAATTATACTACATGAGTCCTAAAGAAACAAACAAATAGAGCATGAAGTTTGAAGATGTGTTGAGGTAGGTTCTGGGATAAATTTGAGGGAAAAGTAGAGATTGAATATAATCAAGATATATGCATGAAATTTTTGAAGAGTTAAGTTTAAAAATTATATAAACAGTATAAAGAAAAAGATTAATGAATTTGGTCACATTTTCTTAAAAAAAATTACAAAGCTAAAAAAAATCAAAGGGTAAACTAGAAATAAAAGAGACACAGGCCAACCAAAAATCCATATAGATTTATGCTCAAAATCAATTGTCAGAGATATACAACTCAGTAATACTGTGATTTCTATTCATTTAAACTTTGAAAGCTCCCAATGCTTTTAAGCGTATGAGAAAACACATCTCACATTATCAGTGGTATCAGAGTAGATTGTAGGACAATTCAAAATCCTACCATAATTATCCAATAAATATGAAAGTGATCTTTTCTTCCCTAGTATATGACAGTGTAACCCCCCCCCAAAAAAAAAACCAATGAAATGTTATTATATGCCCTATCCTGCATGGATAAGTTGAATAAAACATTTAACTTAACAGCCAACTGCTGATAAGCTATGGAGCAGAAACTCTCATATACTATTGATAAAAAAATTGATGCAACTAGTCTTCACAACTGACATCTTTTTTTTTTTCAATTTGAACATATGCAATGGAGCAAGGTCTAGCAACTTACCTCCCAGTTACACTCAAAATAAACTCATATGCATGTGCATGATATTCACAGAACCATTGTTTATAACATTCTCCAAAGAGAAAAAAATCCTAAACATTTACCTGCAGTAGAATAAGTTAGTCACATGATGGTAACATAACAAATCCCATGCAACAAGAAAAGGACTGTGCTATTGATACACCATGAAGGATACATCATCCATGTTCAAAGGAAAAGGCTAGAAATGGAAGTGATTCTGCACCAGTAAAGAGTAAAGACCAAACATTTTTAAATCATGAGTCAGAGCCAGGCATGGTGGCCCATACTTGCAACCCAGTGCTCCAGACACTCTAGAGGCTGAAGCAGGAAGAACACAAAATCATGAGCAGTCTTTTGGCATCATAAGTGAAACTTAGTCTAAAAAGAAATGAATGAGGGGAGGAGAGGGGAGGAGAAGAGAGGAGAGAAGAGAGGAGGAGAGGAAAGGGGAGGAGAGGGGAGGGGAGGGAAGGAGAAGAGAGAGGAGAGGAGAGAGGAGAAGAGAGGAGAGGGGAGGGGAGGGAAGGGGAAGGGAGGGGAGAGGAGAGAGGAGAAGAGGGGAGAGGGGAGGGAGGAGAGGGGAGAGAAGGAGAGGGGAAGAGAGACAGTGAGTCAGGCAAACAGACTGGTGGTTACCTTGGAGAGGAAGGGAAAGGCAAAAGGCTGCCATTACCAGGGATTCCTCTGATGACTGGGGGAAGGAGCTATTATCTGCTTTCTATGTCATGAACTCAGTAAAAGTTAGTCTGATGCTCACCTGTGATGATTATTAGAATGATCTTATCTTTATTTTTGTAAAACTAACATATATTATAATGTGATAAAATGTTTAAAAATAAACAAAGATCAAAGTTCAGGGATGAAGAAACAAAGAAGAGGGAGAAATTATCCATAACTTTGGAATTCTGAAAAAACAAATGTTCAAATCTCTAGGCTGTTTAAGAGGCCTTTACTAACAACTATATCCTCTAAGTCAATAGCTAGAAATTGGAAATTGAAACATGGGCTATAGTCTAACCATCCAATCTTTTACCTGATTGATTGAGTTTTCCCCGCAAACATGATTTGTTAGTCAGAAGATAATATTTACTTTTTCACATGTAGATTTTTTTCTTCCCTACCACTGTTATTTTGTAACTAAAATATTAAAAGTTCAGGTAGATACAAATAGACTATGTACCTTGTTGCCTAATAATTTTGATGTCTTCTCATAACTTTGTACCTTGATGTATCTTTGTTCTCTGTGGTTTGTTCTGGGTAATAACCTTTAAAGAAAATAGCAGACCTGAGGGGAATAAATGTATTCAATATTATTAAACCTCTATATTCAGATGAGAATAAGGAACAACATTATTCGTGATGCTATAGACCTATGGGTCAATTTAATTAGAGAAGAGCCCACACAAAGGTTGCTTTGTTTATAGGATACAGATTACTTAACCCTTGAAATCCTGTGTTTCCTTATGATTAAAAGCAGGATTTCAACCTGTCAGTTCTTTGGTGGTGTGGGGAGTTTTGGCAACATTGTGCCTGTTATACAAGATATGCCCTTGCTGGGAAAACATACTCAACAAAGCATGTGTTTCCAACACCACACTGGCTTCATAAGGAGGTGACTTTCCTGGGTGTTAGGAAAGACAGCTTAACAAATGAAAATGCTTAGCCCGTATGTAGCTATGTCTATTAATTATGCAGACCTACAGAATAGCTGTGAGTGCTCAATAACTTGTATCATCCTTCCGCTCTCAACTCTGCACAATAGTGATTTGTTTAGTGTTTCACCTCCACTATGAGGCTATAAGCTTTTTAAAATTAAAGATCACATCCTATTCTTTTGATACTCCATCCAGATCTTGGCTTAGTGCCACATGCAGAACTCAGATTCCATACTTGCTGAAAGGAATAAATTCCTTTCTAACCACATATTGACTGTAAGAAATGACACATGTGCCCCTAATTCTCCTAAAGCTAAAGGAAAAACTACTTAATTAACCCAAGCAGAATGATGCTCTACACATTTGTTCTACAGAAGACTAAATATATATTTAATACCTGTCAGCAAGAACATGCTGCTATACAAAGTGAGAGAAGCAAGTTGCTGGCTTCTGTGGAGGTATGTCAGGAAAGAACAAGATTGTGACTTATTGAGGAGGCTTCTAATATGAACTAGGGCCAGAAAGACTAATTTTCTTATTTGGACTGTATGATCTGGTGCTTACTTTAAAGATACATTGATTTTTTGGAATCTTGTATAAAATATGCCCTCACTCAGAGTGGTCTAGTTTTTTGATGCCATGGCATAGCAAAAGCAGAAAAATTAATCATGAGCTGGTTTGAAGTCCTGTGATGCTTTTGACCTATTTGGTTTTCCTCTCTGTTTCACTCCCTAGGTAAGGTGGAAAATGTTAAAAAGATAATTAGACAGCAAAAGAAAAAGGCTATGACTGTCTAACTTTTTCTCTCATTCTATCAAGGTCCGTTCTTAATGAAGAGTATCAATGTTCTGGGTGACAAAGGTCACATATAAATATATAGATGAAATAGGTAATAGGCAATAATGGTTTGTCTTAATAGCATGCTGGATCCCATCATGCGGCATTTGAACTACCCTTGAAAACAACAGCCTGTGGTGAAACAGCTTGTCTTGGGAACTGATGTAAAATTGCATGAGGTACCCTAATGGGACTCTTCCTGAACTTTCTCTGCCCCAGTGTCCTGGGATTTATTGAGCTTAAAAGGAAGAGTTCCCTATTGCTTACCCTTTATCTAAAAATAATAATTATTATTAAATTTTAAAATACATACAAAATATAGAGTATTTTAAGCAGAAAACAGATAACTTTAAAGAATGGATTTTTAGAACACCACCTTGCTTCAGTTTATTGTGTTTTTCTAGTGCTAAGCAACCGAAGGTCAGGCTGAAGGATGGTGAAATTCATTTGTTCTTGAAACCAAAATTATTTCAGCCTTAGAAGCAAAGAGAAGATCACTTTACTCCTGGTTTTTCTGTAAAACCTTCCTTATGGAGATCTGGCCACACTCCTACATAACAGAAATAGAAAAAAAATGCTTCCTCTTATGTAACCTTAAGATCCTCTGAAAATGACGGTGCACCACATTCATAGCAGCACCCTCTCTCCAAAGGTTCGATGGAGCAGATGAGGGGAAACAAATGAGAGGGTGACTAAAATGCAGATTCCTTGTGAGTTATGAAAATGAAATTTGAATAACCATTATTTCATCTTGACTTTTCAACTTTAGAGACTCTAAATAGGTCGGTTTCTACTGCCTTAATTAGTAAAATCAAAATAACAGAAAATGGCAATTTCCAACATTCTCAGGGTTTTTTCCCCCTCAGCCTGTAGCAATAATTATATTTTACAAATGCAAAACACCTCATTTAAATTGCAGGCTTCCCAGAAGTTGGCCAACTCTTATGGGCTCAAAGTGGCAGAGATAACTAATATTTTTTTTCTCTGACATCTTCTCCTATTAAAACCCCTTTTGGCACCTCACTGGTTATGAATAAGCCATGTAAATAAATTTCTGTGTCAATATTTTTTATAGTAAAACATTTTACCCATTGGAACAGAAGGAGAACAAATCAGATAACTAGCACATTTCTAATTTCTACCTTCACTGGATAGCCTTTAAGCTACAGTTGACCTCCTATTTTATATAAATCATTATATATATAATCTGGAAACAATTCATCAAGTTACTCCCTTTCCTTTGAAATAAACTTGTATTGCTAAAATGTTGAGGAAAGACCTCTGGGGAGCAAGGGCAATTTTTGACATGGGTCTCACCGGATTAAACTATGCAGGGACAATATAGAATACATTGGAGCAATAACATTATCACATTGAGGCTGATTGAGAGGCATTTCCTTGCATTTCTGTCCTTTTACCATAAGCCAATAGTAGCCACAGGCATTTGACTGGAGAGCCTGGAGGATTGACAGGCCTGGCAGTCATTACACGCTGGATTGAATACTAGATTACTCCAAAGTGGCTGAGGGTCAGGGATCAGTGTGTTCCCTTTTGGCACTAAATGACTTTAATATCCTTACTGTATTAGTCAATTACTTTAAAGCTGCTGCTCTCTGAGCTCTCTCTGCCCCCCTGCAGTTTACTATGGACATTTGAATTGCTCTCATACTTAACCCACACATCTGCTTTTAGCTGTCAAAAGAACAGTGCTATCACTGAGCTATTGACGATATGAAAGGAACTGAGACACTTGCTGGAGGAGTCAAGTGCCTCTTTCTTTTGGCTGTTTAGTTTAAAAAATAAAAAAAAATAAAAAAACAGGAAAAAAATAAATAAATAACTCAGTTACAAAAGTGGTCCTCCTGGATAAGGCATCCAGCTTCAGTTGCTCTAGTAGTGCATGAAGTGACCAATAGCAAAAAACAAAAAGTAAAAATAAAAAAGTGCTAAAAAAAAAAAGAAAGAAAGAAAAGAGAAGAAATATGGAGCTGTGGTGGAAGCGATCCGTCCTGTTTATTCACCACTTACTTCCACACCTTGTACATTATCTACGCAGGAGCTTTCTTAATTTCCCGAACACTCACTTTGGCTACAACTGTCCATAAGTATGCAAGTGTGAGAGTCTTGAATAAAGTTTTTGTTTCACTTTACAGTGATTTCCATGATAGCAGAGAATTACACTGCATGCCTCAATTTATTGGGGCAATACAAGGAAGAATTTTATATTGCAGTCACTGAACTTTAAAAGGTCTGGAGTGGCTTGGTGTTAAAGCAACATGTCTAGATTAAATGTGGACTAAGCTGATTTGAAATTGAAAACTACTAGAAAGTCATGCCTTCAATGTTTCAGAAAAAGTGATAAGACTCCCACAGAAGAGCACATTTGTTGAGTGGGCCCTGACTTGTAGAGACATGCATTTGCTTGTGTGTGCACACTAGTGTGTGTGTATGCGCGCCTGCATATGTGTGTGTGTGTGTGTGTGTGTGTGTGTGTGCCCATCTGCTTTTAAGTGTCAATGTAAGTGTATATGAGAAACTCTAGAGTACTCCAATGATAAAAGAAGACATCCCAAAACTTTGCAAAAAGATCATTAAGTTCTATAGCATGTAGACCCAGAAAAACAAGGCAGAAATGTACAGGAATGTGAGCACACTGTCAGTATGACACTTACAGCAACATCCTGGAAATATCATTGACTTGCTACTTAGAAGGCATCCCTCCAGAGGGTCTGACTACTTTTTAAAAAGTGGTCCTGAAATGTTTTACTAACTTTTAACATGGAATTTTGATTCCTGCATATGCTTCATTATGAACAAATGCATATAAGCAACATTTTACAACATAATTTTAAATGCTTTATTTTTTATCAAATAATGCTCAAATTAATTTATGTAGTGGGCACATATTTTTGTTTGCTTTTGCCTGGAGTTTTGTACTAATGAGCTGTGATTTCAGGGATCATTTCTTTCTGTTGCCTCGAAAAGATTCTAAATCTCACTCCAAAAACAGACCAGAAAACAGTCTATCATCAGAAGCATAACACAATAAATCACTATCAACCATGTTTTTTTTTTAAATTGCAAATTTAGGTTATATATAACCCATTCCAAATGACAGTTTCATCATCACAAAACATATTGGAAAGGCAGTTTTAAGGGATAATGGCATAGAATTATAAGATTGGTGAAACTTTTGTACTGGTTTGATTTGATGAAAATAATATCAACTTATCCTAAATATTTAAAACTGCACCCTTGCATTTCTCAATATTATCAAACAGTTGCTAATTCATGCCATTTTCTCCTTAATTCAAATGTAGTTTCCATCATTAACCTGGCTTTTGTGAGCATAGGTCTGATAACCATGGCATCCTCAGCAAAGCCCATTTGACTCCCACAATAGGAAAAAATGGGGGGCAGTGAGGGGACTCTTTCACTCACTGGGCATCCATAAGACATAGAAAGATGATCACCTTGGAAACTGAAATTCATGACTTGGCTAATTTAGAATATAGTCAACAAGGTCCTTAAAACCCTTGCTACCTCTTGGCAGTCCTGTCCCACTGGCACCCCGCATTCATTTGTATTTTGTTGTGTTTGGGGAATTGAGTATCCTGCAGAAGAAAAATACCCTGACAAGAAAGCATTTGAATCAGCCCCCTTGATTGCTGGAATGACAGGGGGGTGAAGCGGCATGTTCTCGACTGACAACGTCTTTAATATGAAACACTTATAAATGTTTACAATACATAACTGAACCATAAGTCTACGGGCAGCACAGGAGCACAGGACTCGTTGGTTCAGTGGGAACCCCAATCATTACTGTTGGGATGAGAGTATATGTCTATGAGAAATTGATCATTGTTAGCTCATTTGCTCTAGTTGCCTTTCCTAGGCCATATTCTGATTTCTAGCAATAAAAAGAATTCTAATTGTCCTTGGTGTGTTTGTAAGAATAAGTATTTCTTATTCCTGAAGAGTGAGGATCTCTTAGCATATCCATGTCCAGTGGGTGCAAACTGCAGATACATTCCTCTAGAATATGTCACTAAGCAAATGGAGCTTTTGCAAGCTTTTTATAATAGCTAAATTTTTTTCACTTTTTTAAAATTTTATTTTAAATATATTTACTTTTTACAATTTTTTTCATTTTACATACCAACCTCAGTTCCTCTCCCTCTCCTTCTCCCACCTTCTCACCTCCCTCCCACTCTACCCCCATCCACTCCTCAGCATGGGTAAGGCCTCCCATGGTAGTCAACAAAGTCTGGCATACCAAGTTGAAGGAGAGCCTAGCCCCTCCCCATTGTATCAAGGCTGAGCCAAGGTATCCCACCACAGGAATGGTCTCCAAAAAAGCCAGTTCATGCACCTTGGATAATTCCTGGTTCTGCTGCCAGGGACCCCACAAACAGATCAAACCACACAACTGTCACCCACATGCAGCGGGCCTAGTTCGGTCCCATGCAGGTTCCCGGGCTGTCAGTCCAGAGTCAATGGGCTCCAACTAGTACCAGTCAGCTGTCTCTGTGGGTTAAATTTTAAGCATGAAGATGACCTTTTTGTTTGCAAGGTGAAGCACTGTGAATTGTTTTATGGAATGTCTACAATAGTCTGTTAGTACCCGGTTAATGTTCATTTGCACACATTCCATTCTTGTTTTCCTAATGTAGTCAGGGGACGGAAATGACCGATTCAGGTGAACTCTCCTCTCTTCATGACCTAGCTAGAGGAAGAGAACATACTCCAAACTGTGCAATTGGAGGTGCAGTTAACATGCATGGCACAGAAAGGGGTATATATAATTTATAACAATGAAAAATAAAGCATATTGAGTTATAATCCATGTGTTTACCATATCTGCTAAGTAGTCAATAGAAAATTAGTTAACTTACAGTGTCTTTTGATCTTCCCCTGTTATAAAATGTCACAATATTATTTTTGCTTATATAGTACATCATTCAGTGTTTTCTAGTTTGAGGGAAAATAACTTTATAACCTCCAAACTAGAGTATATTGTTCTAGAATGTTATGAGTTAAAAAAAAAAAAAAACTCCTTTTAAACAACGACAATAAGTAGCATAATTATAAAGCTTTTAAAAAATGTGATCCTTAAAACTATGCCTGTTTACTGTTTTTCTTATGGAATTATGATTGTATGTGATGTATATCTATATATGCATCACATACAACATAGCTCTGGCATAAAGAAAATGACACTTGCAAATGAATGTCTCTGAATTACCTCTATATTTTTAAATCTTTTTCCATATGACAACAATAAAGAAAAGTCTACAGAGCCTGCTTCCTGTGTCCAAAGCTCCAATAGGTAAACAACCTGCTGGCTGCCCGACAGTGGGGCTCATAATTTTCAGTCCGAGAATGACATACACAAATAAAGGAATTAAACCATGGAAAGTAACATATTTTGGTCTTATGACTAATGGTAACCCAGTGCTATTGAATTACTGAACTGTGTCTGAGAACTAATGAGAAAGTTTTCCCAGGGGAATCTTTATCCAGTGCACTTGAAGAGCACCTCAGGGACCCATTCTGAGTCTGTCACCTTCCCGTCTCATTGACACTCTACTTCTTTGCCACCATTACACTGTGCAACCATTTCACTTCACACCTCACGATTAGAATATTAAAAGGAGAGAACACTACTACACTTGCTCCAGAGAGCAGAGTTGTTTTTGACACTTAGAATAGAAATTGTCACCAGAATATCACAAAGACATGAGAGTCTCCAGCTGAGTAGAACACTCTAAAGCTTAAAGCTGTTTTATTTTATAGCTAGCGAAAAATTTCAATTTCTTAATAGTCCATAATTCATTTACTCGGTTGTTTAAAGCATACATAATTTTAACCAAAAAAAAAAAATAACTATACTTTTAAAAATACAAAAAAATTACTCAGTCATGGACAGTTGGTATGGGTCATGACTCTTTTGATCTTTTGTTGGTCCTGTTTTCTTTGGTCTTGTGTATTCATGGATAGAATTTCTACTCCCAAACTTAGGATGGCATTTCCTGCTTGGACAATAGCAGATGACTGCAATACAATTGCCAGCGGCTTCCTATAGTGAAAAGGGCACACTTGTTATTTCTAGAACTAATAGTTAACTATATGATGACATATACCCACTTTCTGACAAAGGCAACAAAAAGGTAGAAAAATTGATAAGGCCTTGTATGGATGTGTTGCACTATTATAATTTTTAAACAATACCTACTTTGTAATGAATTATTAATAAAAGGGTTTCCTTGTGAAAGCTTGGGGTTTTCATTCTAATTATGAGTGAAATCCTGCCACTAACAAAGCAAAATTAGTGTTGAACTGTTATTTTATCCTTTCAGATATCATTATGCCTGTTTGTGCTCAGGATCTATTATGACCCTGTAGCCCAGCAAGCATTTTTATTTCCATTGCTAAGGTCAAGCCATTCAATTTAGAGCATTACACTTTCATGCAAAGGGCCCTTCCATACATACTTTGGTTGAAATTTATTAATTAAAACCTCAGTGGTTATCTGTGTATTTTGCCAAATATGTTTTGCATAATAATGAAAACCCTTTATTAATATTTCTTCTACATTTTCTTTAATGCACATTAGACAATAGACCCTCTTCTTAATCATGAAATTTGTTCCCTTAAATACACAAACATAACAGAAATGCTACAAAATAATAAACTTTGAGAGCCAGTCCCTTCTACAGCAAAGTCTCACTTTTATACAGCTTATCATCTTTCCTCATTAGAACACCTTTGAGATATAAAATACTGTGATTCTGATTTGGATCCTAGGTTTACACCCAGGAGGACAATTTAGGACTGATTGGGGATTTTCTTTTTTTTTGTTATTTTTATATATCCATTCTTAGAGTGGCTTCATATATTGATAAACCCCTTTTAGAATCATATTGCAGATCATGAGGGGCTTGGATTGGAATAATTCTGAAGCTCCCTGAATTCTTAAAGGACTCAAGCAGAAAGACTGATCACTGACAAAGTAAGAATGAAAATGCTTCAAGAAAATGGGAGAACCTGGAATCTGTAGGTATTCCCAAAAGCAGGCATTTGGTGATCCTAGGGATAGATTAAAAGGCCCTAATGCATGCTAGACAGATGCTCTATTATGGAACTATAGTCCAGCTAGGTGGGATGCATGGAGTTGTCTATAGAAAATTGTTCATCACAATAAATTTTAATTCACATAAAGTTTATGGTCAAACAGTTGATACAGAGGAAGTGAAAAGGAGAAATTAGATTTGGTATTCTGGTGTTGGAGTTTATATTTTTAGATTTGGGAGGGAAAAAGTTCTGGTTTTTGCATTCTCAACAGCCTAGGCTTAGCCACCTTCCCCAATACACTAATTATAGAATTAAGAAATGTTCAAAGGCAGAGAAGGGAGAATTACTAAACATACATTTTGGGAAAAAGAACCTACGACCTTGTTTGTCTTTAGGGTACTTATATGAGCTTATGTTAAAATATAGGAAGAACTGGGAAAGAGGGTAAGAGGCATACATACTTAAGAAACCTTGGTATAGTATGTAGACCACTCACATTCTTGAATGATTAACATGCATATTTTCAGATATAAGAAGTGAATTTCCTCAAAGCAAAGGAGACAACTAAAAAATGAAGTCAGAGGTGTCAAGTTTGCTTATACTTTTAGTAATCTTATGGGCTGATGTGAGGAGTCAAGTTTTGGGCAACATAAGTTCCTATGTATTACTTATATTTGTGGAGAATCTATGTTTTTGCTTTCTTTGAAACATTTTATATTATACAATGGGATAAGAGCTGGGCTTAAGCGGATTTCAAAAAGAAAGGATCTAAATTTTGCCCCCTTTCTACCATTATGTATTCAAAAACTATTTATATACAAACTATTACAGGATCTGTGCATTTAATGTTCTAGAAGCAGGAAAAATAGGCACAGAAAATTCTATTTCTTCCATTGTATATACTTAAAGACACACATAACATGTGCTAGAGTTATAATTTCTTGGTAAGCTGGCTTTAGAATGCCTTCCACACAGGTATCTTGCACTTAAGCAGAGGAAAACCTTGTGAGTCTTGAGCAGGAACAATTTAGGATGTAATGCGCATGAGAAAGTTAAACACACACTCACACTAACCTTCCATGAGCCAGCTATTACAAGGGCTCCCTTCATTTTCTATGCCAGAGTCACGAAATAACTTAAAACTTTGTTCCAGAGATGAAATAAAAGTCCACCTCACACACATAAAAAGGATGTCTCTGAGGATTCCAACCAAGACCGGATTATTCAGGAGTAACTTATTTGGCTCTTGGCTAAGTCAAAGTTTGCTTCTTCTGGGCGTGTTTGACGATAGGGAACTCGCCCTCATTTTCACCCTCTGCTGTTCTGAAGGATGTGAAAAACACACAACTTCGTTTTTACTCATGTGGTTTTGAATGGGCTCTTATTTGACTCATCTTCCTTAGAAGTGGAAAAAAAATAAGAAATCTTTTGCATGTGCAGGGATTTGGGGATTTATTTTCTTTTTTCTCTTCATTTCTTTTTCCCCTGAACAGAATTTCTAGTCTTTAGGCATTTGTAAGGTCTCTGTTTCACGCTCTCAAACCAGCTCCTAATAGATAGGTGGGGAGATGAGAGATACAGGCAACAGAAATGGATTCCTATTCATGGGAAAACTTAGAGCCTTGGGAACCACAGGCCACCACCCTGGGCAGAATAGTTCAATGAAAAGTACTTCTGCTTAGCATAGGCATGGTTAAGTGACAAGACCCCAAGGGATGGACCTTTTCTGACGATTCTTATTAGATACACAACCCTCTGTTGGCACACATTGCATACATTATTAAAAATTACTCTTTTCTCCTCTTTTAACTCAGTGTACTGGAACCTCCTCCAATTCCTTTATTACAAGTATTTTAAATGTTTGCACTAAAGTAGCCATCTGAATGACAACAGGGATCTGTTTCTTTTACCCATGATCTAGATCATGGCAGCCTAGTCTTTCTCTTCAAATGGGACAAAAATGAGAAAGCCACAATGCTCAGGAGAAAGGACTGGGAATCTCAAAGAGTTTCTGCAAACACAAAATATGTGCCCCCCACCCAGTAGAAAAGCTGTGTGAAACTTTTAAATCTGGTGGCCTTAAGACCGAATTCAGACAAAAACAACGAATTTGAACTTCATCAATCAGCTCTGCCTGTATTATTATAATAGCCTAAAAGGAAGGCTTGTGCTTTTCATTGCTAGACATTTAGTACATTTAATATTTTATTTTCAATATCAGAGAACAGAGCTGACAGTTTGAATCAGAGTCAATGTGCTTCAACAAATATTATAAATTGATACCTGGTTTACATTTCTGTTGTTTTGATAATCTGTGGCTGAACTGATTTCCCCTCACTCTACTTCTATAACTTTACACTGTCATTTGAGAACAGAGGGATTTTATTTTCTCATGATCTTATGCAGTTCAAGAAAATTTTCTTTGAGGTGATTTTGGAAAGATTTCTTCTTGGCTATGTCTATTCAATATCTAAATAAACAGTGAAAAGTTGAAAAGTTCAGTCAATTCCTCTGTCACTGGCTCTCTCGACACCAAATAAGAACTTAACTAAAACCAAAATGCAAACATTAAAGTAACCTGGAGCCTGGTGCACTCAGTCAAAACCTGCGCACATTGCTGGAGTTCTTACTACTTAAAGATTGCAGCAATTTGAACACAGGCAAACCTTGTCTAAACCTGACATTTAGTGCTATGTAGACCTCACTCTAATGCCTTCCTGCTTTTAATTTTCCATGGAATTTTCTTCATAAAACCTTTACACAAATTGTAAACAGGAAGAGGAATTGAAGAATTTTTACTCCATTAGTTTTCCAGGGAAGGCTAAAATGTTGACTCTTTAATTTAAAAAAAAATATCAAAGATCTAGATGATAATTCCTTGGGAGGTTTGGTAGAGTCGGGAAGATAACATCCACATGACTGAAGAACAATCATGCAAAGGGAAAGCAATCCAAGCCCAAGTCCAAAGAGCAACTTTTTGAGAAAAACCAAGGACTGAAGAAAGCTTAAAGAAATATGAGTACTTGAATCTAGAAGTAATTTCCCAGTGAGACTCAAAGTTCAAAGGAAACTTATTCAAAGTAAAGGAACAGAGGGGATTCTACCAGTCATGGGCATCCACAAATGAATGGGTTTGTGTGATTTCATAGGGAATATAATAACAGATGCCTCATGGCCATAAATGGGACAATACATAAAATGATAATTGAGTTATTTATTAGGGGCTCTGAAGCAAGGCATTTTATATCTTTCATTTGAAACAAATTCCAAGCTTAACTTTAACAGCTAGTCAGTTTAATATCTCTCTCACATGTAGCACAGTATTTGCATATAGTAAAATCCATCAATGGCAAGGCAAACTTATCTGTTTTATATTATGATGAAAACTTTTCAAATGACATAGTAAGCAAAAAATGTAGACACAGAACATAGTTACTTTATATGTAATAGGTAGGGGAATATTTTCCACCAAATTAGTTATGGATTTGTTGACCCATATTCTTTTTGACAGTGGTGATAAAAACTAAATTATGCTTTGACTGATGATTTGGAGGACGAGTCAGTAGGTTTCCCCTTTCACTATTCCTCAAATTGTTTCAATTCTCAGTGGCTCTGTTGAGCTCTGTGGGCATTTTGTTTGGTCTGCTAAACCTAGGCTTCAGTAATGCAATGGCAAGGTGCTTTTTGGAGTCGGTCCACCTCTGACTCTAACAAGGAAAAGCAAAATGAGTAATGTACTTCTTAAAACACTAAATTCTGAAAGTCTTTGCTTACATGAATCTATGGCTATGGTACTAGATTGAGATGAAACTGAATTTTGCACAGTCAAGGCACTGAGAAGCTTCTTTTTGAGGGAAGGAGATGGTTCAACACATAAAGTTACCTGCCACAAAGCCTGATGGCCTGATTGCTATCCCCAGGACTGGCATGGTAATAGCTGAGTTGTCCTATGACTTCCACACACATGCCCTGACACATAGATGCCCCTCCTTGACATATACATAATAAATAAATGTAAAATGTGATAAAACATCAAAATAATTACTAATGAATACACTGAAATCAAACAAAGAATCATGTTTTACATCTAACATTTGATGCTTTTTGGAAGAAAAAATTTCAACCCACAGAGTCAAACTACATGGCCTTCCTGCCAAGCTATAAAGACTTCCTGCCAATCTTATTTTTCTTAGGAAAATAACATTCAGAATGTGAATATCAAAGTTAAATTAATAATACTATTTCTTGGGTTTCAAATGGACATTTTTTTTTTGAATTTTCAACCCATCAGAGAAGCCCTGATAAAAGGGTTTGAAAGTATGCCATAAAAACAAACCATCTTCCAAAATGACAAAATAAAGACTGTAGGTCTGACTAGGTAATCCAGCTGTATGCAGAACAAGAAGCACGGAGGGCGTACTAGCAGTGTGTTTATAATGGTTTCCACGTTACCATGTTCACTTTTGTTTTGTTCACTTGTATTTGGAGATATTTTGCTAAACATTTAGAGGAGAGCTCAGCTTTCCACATCCAGTGCAATTAATAATGATTTTTATGGATTGCTGTGTTTTGCTCAAAGGATATTTGATCATCTGCCATAGGGCACTTCATACTTTCTGTAAGCACTGGTCACATGCCTCGGTGCTCCCTCCCTCCCTCTTTTCTCCAATTTCTTCATACACATTTTTTGTCATCTCACAGCTCACATGCATACATTAAAATCATGACCTCCTTAGACAGAGAAGTTGAAAGAACCTTGCATGTTGCTATCTCTCTCTAGATAATGAGTATAATAGACCTCATTCTTTTTCAAATGGGCTCCTCAAGCTAATTTAATATAAAGGTGGCCTTCACATGTGACTTAACAGAAAATTATAAAATAAAACTATATACTACATGAAAAAATATTGGGGATTCATCTAAAATTTTACCTAATTTTTCATAAATTTAAGCATTTAAAATTAGGTAATTTTCAGCATATCTAAATGTCACAGTGTAAATGAAGCTTAAGTACGTTTGAGTTATATTAAAAGTAAATCCTGAGAAGCACATTGCAGAAAATAAAATCTGTTCTACCAGAAAACAGTGAGGAAACTGGGGGTGGAGGGGAAGTAATCAATTTAAATTCTTCAGAAACTTAATCAAAAGAAATTAACTAAAGGTTTATAACAACCTCAAAAAAACTTGTTCAAAAATATGACTAAATATTAGTAAGAATTATAAATTTTATGATATTTTAGATTGTTATATTACCATCTACCTGTCCTCAATTAAATCAGTCTGAATAAAGCAGCGGCCTCATTCAGCAGTTGTGAAATTCAACAACCAAGGAGCCATTAGGAGTACACATGGATTTGGAAACTCCTGGCGGTCCAATTCATAAGTAAGAATCATCATGTGGTAGCCCCTTGAAAAGCTCTGGTCTTCATTTCTGCTTTATTTGATCTGACTCAGTGTGATAACAAATCTGTCCCTAATCATATGTTGAAAGTAATTGGTGGCAATCATTTAATAGTAAAGCATCCTAAAGTGGGAAGATAGCACCATTTGGCTTTTCCTGGGTGGATGGGAACAAATGTCTGTCCTCTAGATACAACACCAATGAAAGACCAAAGAAACAATTTCACCCAAATCTAGCTTAGAAACCAGTTTATTTATTGGGATAATTTATAGGGGGTTGGGTGGGGAATCACCTACAGGAAGACAGTAATGTAAAGGCAAGTGCTTCACTAAGAAGCCCACCTCAGTGTGGATGCTGACTCCCCCAATCTTCATCCCTAAAAGTCCTTGCACAACTTACAGGCAGCTCCACGTGAGTGTCTGTTCTCCCTACCCCTTCTTCACACTTGCATAACCTAGGGGAAGGGGTTTGTGAATCTTGTACACTTCAGGACCTTCTGAAGCCTTCTAAGTTTGATTTACTTCCTGAGCCTTAAGGGTCTCCTACTAGCTTCAGGAGGAAATGTTTCAATTAAGAGGAAACAGCAACACAACAAGCATTAACAAGTGTATTTGCAACACTGGAAAGAAAACAGGAACTGACTCTATACAGGCAGCTCTAAAAACCTCTAACACATTCCTAGGACTCTAGCATGAGACTGCATGTGCAAAGCTGTGCACGTTTCTAGGAAAGAGCTCAAACACCCTCTTCGCTCACTTCTAGCAGACGTCAGGAATCGCCACTGGAAGTAAAGGTCCACACAGGTGTAGACAATTGTTGGAACACATAGAGGGCCACTTGGAAAGATCTTACTGGCAGCAAGATCATTGCTCTCTCTTCACAGTTGACCCTAAAGCTACTGAGAAGACAGTGACTGAAAAACTACAGACTTTTCAAAGCAATTCCAGGGCACTCACTAAACAAAGAAAAACAGCAGGATCCAAAGCAGACTCTAGGAGCAAAGGATTGACTTTTCAATGAATGGTACCAAATTCTCACATGCAAACAAACGAAACCACACCTTTAATTTACATACTATATATTCACCCAAAATATACCAGAGAGCTATGTGTAAGCATGAAAACTCTTACAGTTTTAAAAGAGAACTTACTAATGTATCTTTATAACTCCACACTAGAAATGTTTCCTTACATATGACATCAAAATTATAAATGACAGATGAGAAAAAATGAATATAATTTTACAAAAATAAACAGAGCTTATGACAAAGAAACAATAAAGAATAGGAGAGCATATTTGTATACTCTATATCTAGTAAGGTGTTTGTAGCTAGAAGAAACAAAAAAAAAAACCCTTTAAAAATCAGTAATAAAATTCAGTTATACATGTCATTCTGCTGAAATATACCTTAAAATTGACCCTTGCCCAAGGACAAAACAGAAATTATTGAAGTGCTTCAGATTTTAAAAAATTAACTAAGAAAGTGAAATGTCCGTATCCTGACCACCATGAAACACTGATGAAAGAAACTGGGGAAGAAATAAATAAACAGAAAGGTATTCCACGTTCCTAAAGGGAAAACTAGTATTGTGAAAATGTTTAATTTAACTGGAGTGATTTATGGATTCTATGTAACCCCTGTCATTTTTTATAGAACTTGAAATTCACATAAAACTCAAAGAGAATAACAAAAGTCCTGGAATAGCAAATGCAATCTTGAGTGAGGCATCATTCTTCTTACTTCCAAAACACATTGCAGAACTGTGGTGATCAAAACAAAGTGATACTGGTGTGAAAGCAGATACTTAGGCAAGTAAAACAGACAGGTCACCCAGGAATGCATTTATAGCCAATCACATTTTGGCAAAGATGCCAAACAAAACCCACTCTCAGGATATACTAAAGGAGAATAAAATCAGTAGATAAAAGAGAGATCTGCATTCCCATATTAATTGCTCCAGTACTGACAGTGGCCAAGATTCAGAATCAACCTAAATATCCATCACAGATACACAACTTTGGTGTATAAACATAGTGGAATACTATTTAACCTACAGAATGAAAGCAAGCCTGACATTTACTAACTATAAATAAAACTGTAGGGCATTATGCTAGGAGGGAAAGCAAACTCAGAAACAAGAATGATCTACATTGCATCTATGTTGAATCTAAAACTGTTGGACTCACAGGAACAGAGAGCAGTTTCTCTAAAGGCTATATACGAAATTGCTAATAAGTATATGAAAAGATATGCTTCTATAACAAAATACCATACACTGGAGGATTATTAGTGACAGATGTTTTTTTCTTCTAGTTAGATCTGGTGGAAAGAATTGTGAGCTCAAGGTGGGAGGAGGACCGAACTCTGGCTCAAACCATTTACCTGGCAAACAGGGTCTTCTCCACAAGTCTTAACACTGATAGAAAGAAAGGAACTACCTGGCCTAGTCTAATAAGGACACTAATACAATTCATGGGACTCTACTTTCATGCCATAAGCAAATGCTAAAGGGCCTACATCCCAATGCAAATATATTGGGTATTTTATTTCAGCACCAAAATTGGAGGTATACCAAGATTTGGCCCATAAAATATGCATTGTTAGTCATTCCAAAAATTGAAAAACAAAACCATAATGAAACATCCAGTCAATAAACTCAGCTGAGTAGCATTAGAAGGAGAAAGTGTAAATTCTGCCAAGGTTGTGAAGAAATCTGCAAGGCTGCTGGGATGCACATTGTCTCTGGAAGGCAGCTTTGCGTGCGGACAATAGTAAACAAGAACTCCTATGGAGTTCTCCTTGCTGCAAACTCCGGAGAAGTGAGGGTAAATTTCTGTCTCAGACACGTACTAAAATGTGTATGCAGTATTGTTATAACAGCACAAAAAGTTGAAAAAGTCTTAAAGGCCATCCAGATAACATGTGAAAGTTTATAACATAAAATGCTATTTGTCCTTACAAGTTAATAAGAAAGAATACAGGACATAATGTGGAGAAGACAGAGAAAATCACAGTAAGTGACAGAAGCCCCTTCCAAAGGCCACAGATGGATTGCCCCACCCATATCAAATAACCAGATCAGGCAGAGAGGAAGAGGGAGAGCTGATTCAGACAGAAGCCTGGGATGCCCACTGGAGATACTATCTATCTTTTCAGTTCAGTTATGAAATGTGTACACTCAGAGAGGGGTTATGGCTACACAGTTCAGAACATAGCAGGACCAAAGCTGTGTGTGGTGAGACTTTTGTGATATGCAAATTACAGGCTTACCGAATTAATTTAGAAAATAAACTTCTCATTACTCATTAAAAGCCCTAAAATTACTTTTGCACATTCATTGGTAATTTTAACCACATGAAGTTTGACTATGAAAGTTATTTATATTTAATTCAAAAATCATATGTTCAAATTAAAACAAAAGTATTTGAATATATTTTACCACTTTAAAGTTTAATTAGGATAAGTAATCTCTAAGTTTAAGAAAAACCAGCAAAGATTCAAATAAATTTTTATTAACCTATTATTCCACTTTAAAAAATATTTTATTTCATGTGTATGGTTTTTTACCTCATCTAAGTATGTGTATATCACAAGAGTGCCTCATGTACACAAGAGGCCAGAAAACCACAGCAGATTGGCTGGACCTAGAGTTATGGGTGGTTGTGAGCCATCACGTGGGTGTTGGGAACAAAAGCCTAGCCATCTGAAAAGCAGCAATGGCTCTTAAGTACTGAACCATCTTTCCAGCCCCAACAAATCATTTCTAATTAAGTAAGTCGGGCTTTCTAAATGTGCAAGAGCTTACTGCTAGGGTTCCTACTACCATGATGAAACACTATGATAACCAAGGCAACTTGGGAAGGGAAGGGTTAATTTGGCTTACTCTCTCACATCACTGTTTCTCATTGAAGGAAGTCAGGACAGGAACTGAAACCAAGCAGGAACATGGAAGCAGGAGATGATGAAGATGCTGAGAAAGTGCTGCTCACTGGCTGGTTCCTCATGGCTTGCTCAGCCTTTCTTACAGAAAGGAGGGCCAAGAGCACAGGGATAACACCACCCCCAGTGGGCTGGGCCTTACACATCACTCACTAATTAAGGAAATGCTCTACAGCTAGAGCTTATGAAGGTATTTCCTCAACTGAGGTTCCCTCCTTTAGGAACTCTAGCTCGCGTCAAGATATTAGACAAGATCTCTTTATTTAGCCATCCCTGCTCTCAAACTCGCTGTGATTCTCCTGCCTCAGCCTCCTCATTGCTATAATTAAGGCAGGCACCACAACAGCCAGCTGAAACCTTCTCTGTCTCATGATGGGTTTTTTGTTTTGTTTTGTTTTGTTTTCTAATGGCGGAATGTCTTAGAAAGTGAGATTGCAGTTTACATATTAAAGCATTTTTAGAGACGGAACGCTTCTATTTTGTTACTGAGTCAATGATCTGCTGTTGCCTCTATGTCTATTTTGATCCATTCACACTGTTCGGGAATGTTTTGTAGCGTGAACGCTGAAACCAAACTCCTTGTGTTTAATACAAGCTATGTTCTCGCCAGCATGTCATTTGAGCATAACCCAGCTCCAATTTTGTCATCTAGAAATTGAGGGTAATAAGATTACTTTTCTTATTGAGAGACTGAAAACACACACACACACACACACACACACACACACACACACACACACACACACACACACCATGGTGATTTGTTTTTAATTTAAAATATTTTTCCAGTAATAATTTTATGATCCATCTGTATTTAGAAATACAAATTTATAGTATATTTTTGCAAATGTTGTTAGTCAGGTCTTGAAATACTTTCAGGAAATTCTGTGTCTTTTGGGTTTTGAATGTTGTTGAGTTTGTGTTGAGTGCTCTCTAGTTTTAACCTTAGCGGTGCACGTTGTTTTATGTTCAGTCTTATTCTGGGTTATCCTTACAGATGCTCTTTTCCTTTGTCTAATAAGCTATGCTGGTTTCCTCTCACCACCAAATCAAAATGCTTACAGCAACTTATAGCAACACAATTTTATTATATAAATAACATGATATACAAATCATATAATCTACTATATTTAACTGTGTGCTATATATTTTATTTAAGTAGTACATACACATATTTGTGGTGTCTGAAATCTGTCCAGGAGTCAGTGCTCCTTCTAGAAGTACAGAGGATCCATTTTTTTTCACTCCTAGCTTCAAGAATATATCTTAGCTATGAAGAAGAGAAATGGAAAGATCTTAAGAGTCATTGGGAATGGCTCCAGATACAGCAAGACTGACACCCATAGGAACTCACAGAGGCTGTGGCAGCATACACAGAGCCTATACAAGTCCAGGGTCCCAGTGATGAAAGGGAAGTAGACCCCCCATCCCTAACCCATTAGGTATTTTCAATTGTCAACTGTTCACAAAGGAAAAAAATAGTTTTCTCCAGTGTAGTCTCACCAGATAGGCAAACCACACTTAAGGGCAGGCCGCATGCTCAGAAGTCATGGCCAACATGAAATAAACTCAGTGGTGTTTGTGGAGTTTTGTTTTGTTTGTTTGTTTGTTCGTTCGTTTTGTTTTTTTTGTCTCCTAATGCTTTGTTTGGACATTTTTTTTTTCCTTACTTGTCTTTTGCTTATGTATTATGATTTCCAAATTTTTGCTTTTACGGCTTTTATGTGTGTGCATGTACATATGGTGTCTGTGTGTGATTTTCATGCTTTTTTGTTTATTTTGTTTGATTTTGGTTTATTTATTTGTTTGTTTGTCTTCTAAAGAGAGAGAGAGAGAAAGAAGGCTTGGAGTTAGATGGGTTGGGAGGTGAGGATCTGGTAGGAGATGCTGAAGGGATACCATAATCAGAGTACACTGTATTCAGAGTACACTGTATGAAATAAAATATTTTTTTCAGTTAAAAAACAGTGTTTTCTTATCATTTTTTCTCAACTGGACTGCCTTAACCATTTCAAAGCCAACTATGTAGGACTTCTCCTCTCTGCCCTCTGTTTCATCCCATCTTTCCCCAGCCTTAAGCACAGATGCCACTATCTGACAAGCTTCCCTCTGAGGAGGAGCCTTCTGCTTACTGCAAGTCCGGTTGGGGCCAAGCTCAAGTCTGCAGTCACTTTCACTAACCAGGCTGTTTATTATAGAGATAAGTTTCAGAGTTAGGATGTAAACATCTTCAGTATACTTATCAGATTGCCCATACAGTAAACCACCCATACCCATGTTTTTATTTTCCAAAGGTTTAGTCACTTGTCCTCAAAAATATTCAATAAAATACTCACAAATTAATTATTCATAACTTTTAGATTTGTACTGTTCTATGTAGTAGGATGAAATTTCCATTTCTATCTCCATCTTCCAGGACAGGAAATGGTTCTCTGTCCACCAATAGCACCAATGTATATGGCTAACTGTCTATTCATCAGTTACTAGGCATCTTGTAGAGAAGATCAATGGCCACAGGGTAACAGTGCTTGTTTTCAAGTGACCAAGTTTTATTTAATGTCATCCTCAAAGAGCAAGAGAATGCATACATGCCAAAGAGAAGCTGTAAAGAGCTTCCTTTTAAGTGAAAATGTGAATGCTCTCAGCTAAGTAAGGAAAGGCGAACATGCTCAGGCTACTTGATGCATTGCAAAACAATATTTGGAGAGACACATACCACATTCACAGGCTTTTCAGTGTAATATAGTATCAAAATATTCCATTCTATTTCTAGATGTTGTTAATTTCATGTTGTTTAATTTACAAGATAAACTTTTATAAATATAATTGTAAAAAGCTCATGCTGTGGTCATGGATTAAGAAATGTGGCACAGTAGAGGGAACTTGAGCTCTTCAGAGAACATTCTAAACTTTTAGATAAATATTGTAGCAAATATAATATAAAAATATGTTTCTTTGTAGATGATAAAACTCATTCTTTGCTTCTTGACTTTCTAGATGTATGTCTGTCTCTAGTGCATATTTAGAAAGAATACATATTTAAATTTTAAATAGTAGATAAATACATTCGGTTTTCAAATTCTGCCTATTGAATCAATGTAATTTTGCCTATTTGCCTTGGAAACATTTGCTTTTTGTCTATCTATAGTGATATTAAACCTCATCAAAAATGGTGGTGCTTGTGGCATGGAGTACTCTAAAAGTATGAGAAACTACACTACTACCTCAGCCAAAGCCCCATGCTGTTTTAGCTAGCTTTCCTTTAACCTTCTGGATTTCAGCAGAGAGCTGATACTGACACCGTGTCTGCAAGTTCTAAACTAAATGAGTTTGATGGTGTCAGCTTAACTGGAGCCAAAATAAACCTACAGTATATGTTTATAGTGTCTGTTTTATACATGTCTGGAGCAGAGGAGATATTGAAGTTGTATTACTTCTCACCCTGGGAGATGGTCGTCCTTCAATGTCAAGATTAAGGTCACTGACAGGTCATCACAGAGAAAGCAGATCCAAAAAACAGAATGCCATTTCTAAAGTATGTCAATTCTTCACAGTTTAAGGTTGGGGGGAAAAAACTATAAAAGGATTCTTGTAAGAAAATGAATACACTGCGCACACATTTGTAAACACTTATATGTGCAAATATAAAGTAATTCTCTTCAAAGTATACAGAGAAATTTTTAAATTGTGCATGAAAACTGTTGTATTTGATGGTAATTTTTACTGTAATTTGTTTGATATGTTATTAGAAATAAGAATGTCATTTATGTACCAATGAAGTCCCACCTTTGCCCGGGTTAATAATGAGTTTTATTAGCTGGTACCAGGAGTCCTGGACCAGTGTGAAGAGTTTCGCTTTCATTCACAAGTTCAGAACAGTCATAGTCTTTCAGTACACAAAAAGTAAATTCACCTTTGGAGAACCTCATTATTATTTCAACTGTAAAGTCCATCTCTTGTTCTGCCCTGCCTCCTCTTTTAAACCGAAGTATTTGCCCACTGTTGCTTTTGTTTAAATCTACATTTTATAATGGAAAATCACTCAAAACGCATGTTGTATCCTAATTAGTGCATATTTTATTTTAGTGTCCAGTTCCTGGTAAGTGTAAGTAAACACTAAGCATGTGGTCTGAGTGCCTTCATACAGCAGTGGTCCTGTGTCATCTGGTGCCTTGTTGCTGTTGCTATACTGACCTCTGCAGGCCTCTGAAACTGGGAACAATGGCTTATATTGTGTGCAGAGCTGCTGGCAGACCTGGAATAAATGTATTGTCTGTGGCCCCAAACATTATTTGCAGAGTTAATGCTGAACAAAGAATACTTTTGTTGTTTTTGCTGGCTTGACGAAGAATTTTGCACACATGTATTTTGAAGAATGATTTCAGAAGCAGGCTCAATCATTCTAAATCACTAAAAAAACATTCCTGCACAACAAACTTGTGCAAGCTAAAAATCCACCTTTAAAATGAATGCTTTCAACTCTTTTATTTTATAACTTTAACATATAATAAGATCATTAATGAGTTAACAGAGGCAATCATTTTAGTCAAGAAAGGTTTCCTTTGCACAAATATTGACTGGTTTGCCTCCTGAGCAGTTTGCATGAGTTTCTCATCTGTTCCTGCTTAATGAACACTTTCACTTGTAAGTTGGGGAATCACTTGCAGATCTACTGAAACTCAAATTGTCTGTGATCTCTGATGTAAATCATTTAAGTAGTACATACATTTTCTGCAGCATCTCCGTAGAATGCAGTTTAACCAGAAGGACATTAACACCTGTAAAGCATCAGTGTGTTTTCCTAGTTTAATTCTTCTTACTGATCTGTGATGTGACACTTACAACATTTATTCCTTCCAAACTATAGCTTTCCAATTAGTGTCCAACACTTCTTTTATACACATATATATATCATATGTAACTCATTGTCTGGTCTGGTTGGTTTGCAGAGCAGTGCTCCAAACTTTGTTTAGGTTAGAAACAAAAGCATGTTGAACCACAGGTCTTTGGGTGCCCATTTGTGGTTTAACACATGACAAAATACAGAATACTTAAAAATTTAGGCCTGGAAATGTGTTTTTGTCTGGTTTATGTTCTCCCTTGCTTCCTTCACACTTACTGATTTTGGCTGTGTCATCCATTTGTTATGGCTGTACAAACTATTTTCCTAGGTGATAGCCACATCAGCCCAGCTGCCCATTGAGGGGTAAAGACGTTTATTACTGCCACCTATGTCCATTTACAAAAGCACAGTAGTTCATAACCTATCTACTGGTGGTCAAATGATGCAAAGCTTTCTTGACAATTATTTAAGAAAAACTGTCTCTTTCAGTGTTTCTTCCCCCAAAAGGATAATTAAGTGAAAAACACAGATATAACTATGGCCAAAAATAAGTATTCTTACCATTTTTACTCAAGATCTGTAGACAAATAGGGAATTTTAACATTTACCTGATGGTGGAGGATCTTTTTGGATAACAATGATATTTAGGTAAGATATTCATAACGTTTTATGTCGTTATTTTACTAATATGTACATTGAACTATTTTTAATGAAAAGTGTCTGGAATTTGCTTAGGAACATTCTAGTAGTAGTGCTAGAATGGTATGACAGGAATAAAACATAGTAAAAACATGACTGAAACAAGATTGTCCTTGAAATCCAGGCTGTGACAGTACCAATGTTCAGTTTTTCTCTACCTGTTACAGGTTTGAAATTTTGTGATTTTTAACCTGGAAGATTCTAGGAGCTAGTTCAGAATACCTTCTCCTTAGTCATTCAACTAAAGCATCACTGTAAACCAGAGATCTTGAAAAATATGTTTGCCCCTACCTTTATATTACAAAAACTTATGTATTACATACATGGTCTGCAGTCATATCTCCAATCCCACCTTAGCCTTTTGTAATCCATCATTTGGTTTCTCAGAGATGCCACTCTGCTCTTTACTATGCTGTTTCATGTTTACATAGCTGTATTCAGCATGCCCTCCCCTTCCATATACTAAGCTTCCTCCTATGCCATCAGAAGTGAAGTCAGATATGCTTTCCTCAAGGAATATATATTAGCTAAAACCCACAGCACCATTCTATAATTTTTATTGTTAGAGTTAAGAGCACATTGTATTTTAGTTCACATCTTATACCAGAATTTACCACTTTTAACATATTTAACTTTATGAATCATATTCATATTTACTATTTATCACCTCATCATTGTTTATGATATCAATCACTTTTTACCCATGTTTTAGTCAAATTATACCATTACAATTCATTTCTGAAGCTGCCTGAACTTCGTTTTCATATTACCTGAGGGAAGGATGAATAAATGCATTTACCCTTGTGTAGCTGTAATAGAAACATAAAACAAAAAAGAAAGAAAGAAAGAAAGAAAGAAAGAAAGAAAGAAAGAAAGAAAGAAAGAAAGAAAGAAAAAGTTTGGCTTGTGCTTTCAGACAGGTCAGATGCTTCTGAAAAGAAAGGCTTAGGAGCAGCACAAACCAACCTCATCACGGTGAACTAGGATGCAGAGAAAAGGTGGCAATGGAGATGTGCATGCCACTGGCTTCCTGTTTCCTCTTTCAGTCCTTTAGGCTCTCTGCCATGAGACGATGCCATCCAAACTCAGGCTGTCCTCTTCTTACCTCACTTAACCCTACCTGCTGGAAATGTCCTCAGGGACAGAGCTAAGGTGGCTCCCCATTTCTTAGGTGATTCTAATCTCACAAAGTTAACAAAGAAGATTAACTATCCCAGTGAGTGATCAAACAATAGTCATTCCAAGTGGTGAGACTGAAAGGTGATGGCCTCTTGAAGACTTCCAAGCCCAGTGATAAAGTTGTGCTTAACAGAAAACAATTTAAAAGAATAGTTCATAAAAACTCATTTGTCAAAGAAGAAAAGGCAGTGATGGAAAACTACAGGAATTATCCAGCTTACAAAAGGCTCTGAAGTAAATATCAAGATCTTTGTTTTCTATTTTATATCTTTTCATATGGTGTTTTTACCTTTGTCAAATGGAGCTAAGTGTGCTTTATTGATTTGGAGCTTAGCAATTATCAATACTCATTATTCACTCATCACAATTATGTAAGATTCTTTCTGTTATTCTTGCTTTATCTTAAAACAATTGTTTAATAGTGCAGTGCTGAACCAAAGTGTATGTCAGTCTATAGTCCTTTTGTTAAGTAAATCCTGAGTTATCAGGAGGTATTTGAAAATGTTATTTTGCAAACACATTTATATTGCTAAGTACAGTTTTTATCTTAAACAACTAGTCTTTCATTTATTTTAGTGAATTTAATAATCAACATATAAAAACTATGGGAAACTGAAAATGTAATTCTGATCTTAAGTATTTTCATATAATTTCAATTCCCTTTAGATAATATTCCAGGATTATGAACAATTATATCTGTGGGCTATAAAATCTAAGCAACTTTATTAAAATTCATAAATTTTGGTATAGGAGAATGCCATATGCAAATATTTTTAATAAAGTAGGTTTTATGGTAGTATTCTGTCTAAAAATCAGTAGCACCATTAGATCATATTTAGAAGGTTAAATTGTCATAGATACTCTTATATAAATATCAGTTGGAATAGGCCCACTTCTCATTGTTTTAGGAAGAAATGAAGCTATTTCTGTAATTCTCCTGTCCATGAAGTTTATATTTCTCCTAACAGTTTTAACTATGACTGTAAATAGAAGCAAAAGGTTGGTTTTTACTATCACATAAGTTGAGGGTACCTTAGGCCTAGTACATTTAAGACTAAGGCAGCTGAGCCTCCCTTCCCAAACTCACAGCCTGAGACAAAGAAGGTTTTGAAACAAACAAGAGAACCAGAAACTCCAGTGTGAGAGATCCTTGGAAAGGAAAACCTTCTCTCCCAAAGCTTGTCTCCAGCTCCATTTACAAAAATACCACAAAGGAGCATGTATGTGAGATGGGTAAGGCTCCCCCAATTTTCCCTTTCTTTCTGAAACCAGTGGGAAGTCAGAAGGGGGTCAGAGTGACATAATCACAAGACACTTATTCCTAGTTGACTACCAACACTGCTAACTCCATGTCCCCTTGTAAACAATTTCTGATTGCAAGGTTCTAACTGAATCTTTTTCTTTTGTTTTATTTTCTTAATAAATACCACTGAATTAAAATTTGAGTTAAACAGTTTTGTTTTTTTAAATCATTGTTCATAAGACAGGCAGTGGTGGTACACACCTTTAATCCAAGGCAGGTGCAGGCAGATCTCTGAGTTTCAGCCCAGCCTGGACTATTGAGCTGTTTCCAGACTATTTTTTTTCTCACTTTCAAACTGACTGCAGTAAAAATAAAAATGGAAAGTTTTTCATGTAGTCTGACAAGCTTTCGAAGGAAACTGGATGTTTGGTCATTTGTTATCATCTTACAATCCAACTATAAATGAATATTTTACATAGAATTGCCCTTTCTAATATAATACCCACAGAAAATTAAAATGTTATAATGTTCAACTATATATGTTAAATATATGTGTTAAATATTATATACATATATTATACATGCTAACATATACATATATTATAATTATATACTATAAATATTAAAATGCTAAATTAAGGAGGTATGAGCCATCCATAGGTAAATAGAGTTTAGACTGCTGAGGATCATCATCTGAGTTCTTAATGAAGTCATAATAGTCAGAAAGCATTTTTATGTGACCTGTAGGAAATGCCTATGTGTTAGTTGACTAATGTCTTTTATACCTTACTATGAACTTTTTCAAAAACAATCTTTTTTTCAAATTTTATAATTGCATTTATTCATTGCATTACAATCCTACTTATGGCGCAACAGAAACACTTTTTTTTTCTCCACTCCTGTAAGATGCAGTGAGACTCATCCCCAGCCAGCATCTCCACCAACATGACCATCACCAGCATCTCACACACAATGAATCATCCAGCTAAGGGACCAAGATTTAAAGTATGCTATTGATCCTAACGACAATGTACTCCTTTGTCCAATGAGAGATCAGAGCATCGTCTTGTGGATTGAACCTTAACGGCAATTTTATCCTAGCACCACATGTAACCACTTAATTCTTTACCTTATTTTGACTGGGGTCAGAACAGCTTTACTAAGTGATCAAATTTCTCTATGCCGTGGTCTAAAATGTGAAAGAGAAAAAAAAAATAGATGGTTAAGTGGCACATATCCAAAGCATTTTAAAATGATGATAATTATCCTTTGTCAACTGGGTGATTTTATATGAAAGGTTCTGTAAAATAAAGCTTAGGACATCTTTATGTGAAAACAGAAAATTTGACATCCTAACCATAAGACCTTAGAAGTCAGCACACAGTGTATAAATGGGTTTATCTACATTTTGTCCAGTTGATTTGAAACAATTCAGCTGTCTAATGGCAAGAGTTGCGCAATCCGGATGATGATGCCATTAGTAAATTAAACAACACCAAGAAGTGTTTTCACATTTTTATTTTGGCCTTTTCCTGGTTCCTTTTCTCCTGCCACTTTGTTCTTTATAGTAAAACGTAGAATGGAAGGCACAGCATCTATGAATTACTGTGTTCTGTCAATAGCAGTAACTAATTGCCAAACGCATGCAAGTCTATAAACTACTTCTTTTCCTTTTATGTTTCATTTAAGACATTGATGAGCTACATATTCCTTTGATCTCTTTAAACTCCTAAATTAAAGAAGAGGGCCATGTTTAAGAAGTAGACATTGGAATTGGATAAATGTTCACACACTTCATGAAACTTGTGTGCATATAACAAAAGCAAATATTAAATAAATATGAATTTTCAGTTGATTGAGTTGAATGGCAGATTCAGCTAGTACAATTTTCCAAGTTTTAGATGAGCCTCTAAAAAGATAATGATGAGATTCATAAGATACTTGAACACTTACTTAAGGTGTGACAATAGATACCATGTTTTAATAAGTAATATTGCTTCATGATATGTGGGATTTAAAAAGGGACATGTGAAGCCACATGGTTTGAATAATACACTACTTATACACTTGGCTTATGGTTTTCAGCCAAAATTCTAAAATGTGCTCAGATGTTTACTAATGAAATGATAATCTATTTTGTTCAATAATAAAGAAATGCTCATGTTTGTTTAATTAAAATAATATCAACAAAGTGATGTCTGGAGGTAGGGAAAGGAAGGGCCAGTAATGTAGTACTAGTTAGGGATAGAACACAGCAGTAGAAAAACAGTACATTTCATTTACATAGGGCCTTAGACTAGGTATAATTTTTTTTAAAGTTTCATACAAATTGTTACATACAGCTTACTATGTTCTAGTCCCAGTATTTTACATATATGCCAGCTCTCACATGTTTGGTTAGTGTTCTCCACAGGGCATAGATATAAGGGCTAAGTGGCACACTTCAACACATATTTTTCACTAGTTCCTTGACCTGAAACTACTGTATCTACTCCATGGGAAGATTTTTACTTTTTTCTTATATCCCTCATAGTAGCTGTTTGGTTATTAGCTATAAAAACAAATTAATTTGAAAATCATTACATTTTCATACCATTGTATTTTAGATACACATCGCTCTTCTCTGAATTTCACAGAGATTTTTCCCTCAAGTCACAAATCATTGTTGTATTAAAATCCTATAGATTGAAGTTATTTTAATGAACCTCAATCTCTACCTTCTAAAATGGACATCACATTTAGAAGAATTTATGGAAAAAAAATCAGTCCAGAGTAGAATACTGTAATTAGGTATAGAATAAGAACATCACAATTTGCAATGCATCCTACAGAGAAATAGCTGCCTACTATGATTTAACTAGGATTGGGCAAGTGCGCAGCCCTCAGTGCCATTTATGAATTAATCAGGTGCACAAGCACCTCTTAGGAGCCTTCACACCGAGTGAAGAAATCTCCTCAGGGACATCATATTAAAACAACTCTACAAAACTCATTAGTAGAAACTACATCTTCCTATTTTTAATTTAAATATATAATAGAAAAAGAAACAATCTCTTCCAATCTATCACTGGACTTGAATTAGGGTCATTGTAATGCAGAATTGCAAAAGTTTTTTTTGTTTAGTTTTTGAATAAATGCATATTTTACATCCTCACAATTCTAGAACTGAAAGAAATAAAGAAAAAATACTTCTGGTATCATCAATAATGTATATATATAAAGCATATATACCATTAAAATTTGCAAATAAAGACATAAGCACATGCTTTATTTATCCTGACAGTAACATATAATACAATATTTAAAATATCCCTTTTATTTAATTCATATTATTTTCGATAAAAGGTGGATTTTAACAATATTTGCTTTCAAATTGAACCCAAAATTAAGCAAAGTTGTAAAAAGTCACTTTTTAAAAACTGGCCATTGTAGAAATATATTCTACAGAAATATTTTTAATGCTCCAAGGCAGAGCAAGTAATATAAAATTTCCAATACTGACTTCTACTTGAGACAAGGTACACTTTAAGAGTTATTAGCACTCTGCAAAGTGTGTTAAGTTTGACATTCATGATGTCTCTGTTATTAAATAGATACTAGCATGTACTGATTTTCTTATAAAACTTAATAATGATAATGACCTTTCCATTAGGTATTGGGATTTCATGCCAAAAACAGAAGTAGAGATATAAAATTTGATGCTAGTCAGAGGCAACAGTAGATCCTGAGTTTTTATAGAAAGAGAAGTTGTGATGCATTTTTCACCTTCCTTGGATTTTGGACATTGTAATACCCATCACGGCCACCCAACATATATATTTTAGTTTATTATGAATATAATTAGTGTTTTACTCAATTTATTGCTTGATTCATGGTCTTTATGCCTCACTGCATCATTCTACCCCAGTGATTTGAACATCAAAAAATCCTATTAAAGTACACATGGTTGATGGTACACATTTGTTTCCGTGACACTCTGTCTTATGTAAAAAGTATCATTTAGCCAAACTTCTATGATCACATAAAGTAGCTTCTAGACATAATCCTTCAGTCCCCAACCTTCCTCACAGTCATTCAGGTGTAATCTTACTAATGTTTCAATTTTCAGATTAGTGTTTTGTTCTTCTCTATTTCAGAAAGTCTCATAATCAAAAAAATCATGCCAAGTATTATCTTAAATTTAATTGTATAAGACAGATATAGATGGACTTTTCATGTTTGGCCTTAAAATAAAATATTTATATAATACATTCAACTGTATAATAATCAATACCTAAAGACTGCTGTGGATACTGATCTGTATAAATAAAATGCTGATTGGCCAGTAGCCAGGCAGGAAGTATAGGCGGGACAAGGAGAGAGGAGAATTCTGGGAGTAGAAGAAGAAGGCATAGAGATACGGCCAGCTGCTGCCATGACAAGTGAGATGTAAGGTACGGGTAAGCCACAAGCCACGTGGCAAAGTATAGATTAATAGAAATGGACTAAATATAAGAGTAAGAGCTAGACAATGGTAGGCCTGAGCTAATGGCCAAGCAGTTTCAATAATATGAATGTCTATGTGTTTATTTTATAAGTGGGTTGTTGGACTAATATGGCTTGGAAGGGGCTGGAGAGAAGCTTTCCAACTACAAAAGACAAAATTAATGATAGCATAATGATATTTGTCCTGATCAAGAATAGAAAGTCAACCTATTTATAATCAAAACTTCTTTCTTAGTATTCTAATGCTTACTTCATTTATTTTTCTTCCAAGCATGAAATACTAATTCTTTTAGAGACAGGGTCTGATATAGTACAGACTGTCCTTAGACTAGCTATGTGGCTGAGATTGACCTTGAACTCCTGATTCTCCTGCCTCCATCCCCAAGTGTGTGAATTACAGGCATGTACCACCAGCCCCAGCTCTTGGCTTCTATTTCATAAATCCTATTTTACCTTAACTCTAGCCATTTATGCAAAATTGTCTTTATGTAGTTAGAAAACAAATTAGACATACACACATTAAATATTGAAGATTCTGTAGGGAGGAGACCTGAGAGAGTAAATTCCTGACTGTATTGCAGACATTGGCACAGTCATATGGAAGAGTTCAGGATGCCAGACCTGTGAGACATTGGCAAGGACATTTCCCCAGGCTTCAGATGGGTGGCAAAACTCTCCTCTGGAGTCCTACCTAGTATGAGTGTTTGAATGATTGATCAGAGTGTTCAAAGACTACTGACATAACAAGCTTCCTCTTCCCTGATGCTTACAGCTGGATCCTGCTCACCTACTGAAACTATCTCCTACTGAGACAAGCCAACTCCTCCCTCTGTGTTGTACCTAATAAGCACACTGAGGGTTTTCAGAGACAGTACATTTCCACCTGATCACAGCTTTATTGTCTCTGTGTCTGTTGTATATCTGTCCTTCTTCATTCTCTCACCACTCCTAGTCAGGATTCCAGAACCCAAGCCAATAGGGACATGTCAGGTTTAAAAGCTGTGAATATTGGGCCCAACAGATTTGAGTCGAATTCGAACATTGACTGTTCTTTGTTACCTGTGTTAATTTCTGTGAACTTTCAAGGACTCTTTATGAAATAGAGTTGGGGGGGCTCTTTATGCATGTTTATTGAGGTATTATGTGTAACATGCTCTATAGATGTATATAACATGAATGTCTAATCTTTTTCCCACATGTTGGGGCATCCTTTTTTATATTTTTAAACACAAATTTGCTTCAGTGGTAATTGATTTGTACTTGAAGGCACTGATCAATCAACAAACAAATAGGGAGTTAATGTTTTTCTTTCCTAGGGACCAAGATAACAGACTGGGAAGGGGAGGTCTCGGGAATTTCATTAGAGTATGTATCTCTGGAGAGATGTTGGGACCATTTGGAAATGAAAGAGGAAAGTACATTTATGTCTTGCATGCAACATATTGACTGCTTTGAGCATTACAAGCACCATGAAAGTGAATGTGATATGGACAGGGATTCTTGGTTTGAAGGTTGCCTGTTCTTCTTTAAAAGTTAGTGCTAAAGGTTAGGACTACTGGTTCTGGGTGATCTGTCTAGTATGCAATACAAGGTGACACAGAAATATTTAATTGGCTAAGTTTTATTTTCTTAATTTTTGACTGACAGCATAATTTTATGCATTTATGAAGTACAATGTGATCAAACTTTTAAATTTGTTTCAATTCACTGGTAGCAATTGTGCTTATTGGGCTACCCTCTGATGTGTTGATGCATGTTTACATTCAGGGTAGATACATCTATCTTCTGCACATTCAAATGTTGAAAATATTAAAATCCTTTCTTCTAATAGAAGGAATCTAAAAAGTAAATGCCTTGCTAGCATGGAGCCCAATAACTATATTCACTCATAAAAACCTAAAATCAAAGTCAGGGGTGACAGTCTTTCAGTGTTCCAACTTGAGCACTGGTGCAGCTCATGGGCCTTTAAGAATGGAACTAAGTATCACCTGTAACATAAGCACAGATGAGGATGCTCAGATCTACCTCAATGCCATCAGATTGCTTTTTAGTTTGAAACTCCTGGTTTTATCCCTTTGGCGGGCAGTGGGGGGTGGGGGAGAAGAAGAAGAAATGTATGAAGTGACCCTGTGATTGAAAACAAAAATCCAGATGACTTTGTCTACATGATCTTTCCCATGTTTCACTGTTTTTAAACAGTCCATTCTTTTTTAAACAGGCTATTTCATGGGAAGCTTTACAAAGCTTCTCAATGCCTCAACTAAATGAATATATGCCATGGCCTTTTTATGCCTGGCTCTATTTTAACTTGTTTGTAAACAGTCAACTCAGTTTCCTCATTGCTACCTCTGTAAGTGGATAGATAGAATGACCTCTATTTCATAAATATGAGAGTTGGCAGAGAGAGTAAACCACCTGGTCTCTATCAAAAGGAAGGAAAACCCACAGACCTGGGGCTTTAGCTTAAGCTGTTAGTGATGGCATTTATTTGTGTTTGCTTGTTCTGATGTATTTGATACGTATTAGTGACACCAATGTCTAACACTGGGCAGATCCAAATCACATCCTTCACACTGAACTATGAATATAGCTTTGGCTATGATGTTCACACCATAGGAGGTCATGTTGTATTTTGACTTAAGTTTTGAACAACTTTTGACACTTGTTATGTCATAGCAAATCATGTGACCTAGGATTTCAGGATTAATGAGCTTTTCAGCTATTAGTTTTTCTTACTGAAACTCTTAATTTGCACATTTGAACATTTCTAAGTAAAGAAAGCAAATGAATGTTCATTAAATATCTAGAATTATCTTCAACAGTAAATGTAGGGATAAAGGGCAAACTGCTCTAATGAACATGTTAGATAGAAGCTTTTCCATCACTGGATGACTGGATAATCTGCTTTACTGTAAGACGGTGTAACAGTATCACCCAGATTTGATAAATAAATACAAAATCATAAACAAATCTTAGAAAGTAGTATATTAACATAGATTTTGTCATTTTTGTGCTTTTATCTCTAGTTAATAAGCCACACTTAATTATTCTAACATTGTAGAAAATGCTCTTCTTCCATCCTCATAAGGCTGCTTGTCACATCCAAACACAGTACAAAACATCTTTAGATAGAAAGACACACAACTGAGGGATGTTTTCCTTGTGAGTTCTGAGAGTACCATGGGCAATAGTGCTCCCTAGACAAGGCCCAAAGCATTCAACATTAAGTTTCTCCAGAAAACACAGTTTGTTATCTCTGGATCCTTCTTCCCAGATTTCACATTTAAATCACTTATTTGCTCACCAATTTCCTTCATTTTCATTTCTCTGAAAGCTTCATGTCCCTTCACCAAAAGAAGAAATCAAACAGAAATAATATAGTAAATATAAAAGAAAATAAAATTCACTGGTTAAAGCATAAACATGGACTCTAATATTAATGGTCAATAGCATTCCTGTAATTGAGCACTGAGGCTGCTCTAAGTATCCTGGTAAGCAAAACAAAAAGAACAAAGGAAGTTATGAGTTTCTCAAGGATCAGCCTATCAGCTGCAGGAGGACAGCTGATTGACAGTACCCAGGAACTTGGAATTGTGGGTCTTCGGTGCAAGAAATGTTGTCCTAATCAATGCACTTATTTTCTTCCTTTCACTTCCCTGCTTTCTTCTTCTTCTTTATCTTCTCTCATCTCTCTCTCTTCTCTTCCTTGTAAGACATACTTGCTAGTAGTCCTTGGATAAAGTGTTCCAGGATCCACGAGATGTAATGTTTCAATGTAAAATTCACCACGTGTTGCTTCTGCATCCTGTAATACCATTTAAGAGTCTATTTTTGGTTGTCAAGAGTAAATGTTTCTCAGTATTTATTATTTTCCTTCAGTTATTATAAGATTTCATCTCTCTAGGTGTCCTTTGGCTTTGGTGTCTAACCTACTTTAAAAGAGTTGAACACATTCCCTCTGGCCACAAAAATGGTTTTGATGACAAATAATCAGAAGGATGTCATCACAGTTCTTCCATTTCAGTACGTTTACAGCTCGAATATTGATATCACTTGCTTTCAGTTTTCAAGACTCTCTTTTAAGTTTGTGCGTTTGGCTTTTCAATTAAGCACACTCAAAGTATGTTTACCATTTAACAGTTCTAAAATTGGTTGATTTTAAAGCTAAGTTATGAAATTGTTATTAATTTGGAGCTATAAAACTATGACGCTGCTATGAGGAATTATATGCAACTTTACATACTTTATTTCAATATACAAAGGTTCATTATATCAAATAAGATAAACATACAAAACTAATAGGTTTTAGTGGAATCCTCTCTGCCTATGCACTAAGATTCACTAAAATAGTGATTTTTCTGACTACCTCATCTTTTCATTTGAACATTTTGAAATATACATTGAAGGTTTCTAAAATACCCTTTATTTTTGTGTTTCGTATTTGTTAGCAGTCACCACTGAATTACTGAAGACATGGTCACATTTTGTGTTTGCCTAAAGAAAATGCATGGCTTCCATTCCATATTAGGAATACATTCCAAAATTTTACCTTACTTTGTTGGAAATTCGATAGAGCAAAGAGGAATTTCAAGAAAAATAAACTATCCTGCAATATGGAAGTGAAACGAAGTTTTAATTGTTTTCATCTTTCCTTTTCTGTCGGTTTTAACCAGGTACAACTAGTACCCGACTCCCTCGATGCCATGACCCCAACCTTCCACCCCCATCTCTTAGTCCCTAAGACTGGCTCTGTCTGTTCTTAACATTGAAATAGCACCTTAATGTTATTAGACAGATTTATTTAATAAAAACCACATTATGTCTAAATGGCATTCACCCTTCCAAAGTTTAAATATCTGCTAGAAACTTAGCCTGGTGCTGACCTTGCTTTCCTTAGTAAAGTACACGCTTTCAATAAAACACTCTGACAATCAACAGCAAAAAGCTGCTGCCTCACCTGAATGGATGATAGCCAGGAGAAGAGTCCCTGCACCACTTTATATGGATGTATTTATATAAGCACATAGTCTTTTGGGGCTCTCAGTTAGTACAAAAATACATATTCCAAATGCTCCTCACAGTCAAATCCAGCAAGTTATGGTTTGTTTTGATCTCAGAAAAATGTGCTGGATAATTTGAATGCATCGAGGGCTTAGTTCTTGTATTATATGCACTTCATTTTTAATGCAAACTGACTTCTCCCCTTTCATAGCTACTCTCCAACTGCTGCCAATCAGGAGGCACACTGGACAGATGGACTTATGTTAACACTGCTTTAGAAGAACTGGAGTCCTAACCTATTCCATAGGCTGAAAAAAAGGGGGGAGGAAAGCCTGAATTGCATTTCTTTTCCTTCTCCTCTTCCTCCTCCTCCTTTTTGTTTTCCGCACTTCATTTGTTTTGTTTGGGACAGTGTCTTACTATGCAGCTCAGACTGGCTTTGAATTTGTAGTAATCTACATGCCTCATCCTCCCCAGTGTGGGATTTACAGACATTTACCATCACACCTACTTATAGATTATACTTCAATTCAAAATAAAAGTTGCTACTGATATAATCCTGTATTCCTCCACTTTTATTACTTGTTTGTACAAGTAACTGACTAAAGGGAAAATATGTATTCAACTATAAATTTTAACCAAAATTTAATATTCTTACAAAGAACGTATATGCTTGTGTTGGAAAGAAATATGAGAATGGGTGGGGGCATTATAGCTCTCTAAGAAAGTGTGAAGATATGAAAATAGGTAACGTGTATACTGCAGCAAATCAATAACCTGATATCTAAGCCTTCCTTGGGGTGTAAGTTTGGTTTGTGAATTTAGTTTAATGGTAAAGTAATAGAATATCTGTGTTCTTTTCCACTTGCTGATGGCCCCCCACTCAGCACCACCTGGTGCTCAGGATTCGGCACCGTTTTACTCCAAAGGTTCACTAACTACGCCATTCTTTTCAGGAGTTCCTCTAAGATCCAGTTTGCAAAGCACAGTGTCTTAATGGCCAGTATTCAGCTTAGTGACATGGCACAGCAGCAGGGACACATGGAATGCTGATAATAGGTGAGTGCACTTTGCTAAGTGTGCTACCAGAAAACATCCACTCACCAAAGGTCGCAATCTTTGCCTCCTCCCCATGAAAGCCTTCTTGAACTCTATGGAATTTCCATGGAGCAACCTCTTTTCCGAGTCTTTTACTATTTATTCTTAGAAATCATTCTATCAATTAGTCTGTATTATAGCTCTCTGTATGCTGTATTTTCTACCCAACAAAAGAGATTTTATGGAAGTTCAGAAGAGTGCAAAACAGTCAGGGCCTAGAGTATTGCTGTGGTGATAGTTCTGTACATTGCGCAGAGATTAGCTTTCTTCAGTAAATTTGTACAATTCTACCTGATCCTAAATGAGCTTATTATTTTTTGCTTAATTCTTGTGTCATTTTGAAGGCTTTGTTATCTTTATTAGTTCCCAGCTAAGTACACCTCTGACCAAAGCACCCCTTACCCTGGAAAACCATCTTTCCAGTTCATATGTCTACAAGTTCACTTTATCTCCCGTGTGTTCACTCATTAGATGCTTCCAAAGTGAACACTTCCCGACTTTGCAGTAGGTCTGCTATACTAAACTGATCATATATTTAAGACAATATAACAGGGAGCTACAGACCACGGTTTATTTCAGAGCCATTGCTAATAACCTAACTGCAGGGCTCACCTTCAAACATGAGTCTGGAGGAAAGGTTGGCTTCCCAGATACAGGCATGGTCATTAATCAAGTAATGCAACAATTAGGCTGTCCAGTGGGTCAGCTCAGTGACTTCTGACCACCTCTAAGCATGAGAAACAACACTCCTGTTCTTTGCTTAGCATTTGCTTTCTAAGCTCTGAATCAAATACGTAAAACATTTTTGAAGCCACAGTAGTTTGAGTGGAAAGATATAGATGGGATTGGTTGTCATCAGCTCTGAGATATCTATGTTGAGTGTCCCTGTACATGAACTTGTGTTTGCAAAACATCCACACTTACCAGGAAAAGATTTTGTAGCGACAATGGAGCAACTATATGCAGATGAATTTCTAAAAAGTCTTATTAAATAAGAAACACAGAGCCAAATACAGGGGTACAAGCCATAAAGACCACAGCAATAGCCACTAACTAACCTTAGTTTTACCACCTCGCTGCAGCTTCCCAAGAGAGATCTTTTCTTTCTAACCTACGCCTTTATTGCCTTCCTGTTCTGCCTTCTCATTGGCTCTAAGCCTAGCCACATCACTTCCTCATCACTCCCTGTCTATACAGACCTCCAGATCTCTATGGTTGGTACTGGGATTAAAGGTATGTGTCACCACACTTGGCTATGTCCTTGAACACACAGACTCTGTCTATCATGAGATTGGATTAAGGGCATGTGCCACCACCACCTGAGTTCTGTTTATGGCTCATTATGACCTCTGATCTCCAGGCAACTTTATTTATTAACATACAAATAAAATATCACATTTCAGCACTAATAAAATATTACCACAACAATACACAGACATAAGAACACAATGTGAAGAGGCCTTTCTTTGTGGTCCAGAAAATTATCATCTGGAATAGTTCCCTCATGCTACCCAATCTTTTCACCATTTATCAACTTAGTTTTATTTACCATTGGAGGTTAAAAGTATATAGAAATATGCATGTAGCAACAATTAATTTAAAAAGAGCCTATGAGTTTTAAAGAGAGCAAGAAGGGGTACATGAGAGCATTTGAAAGGAGTGAAGGCAAGAGGGAGCTGGTGTAATTGTATTATGATCTCAAAACAAAAGAAATAATAAAACATTTTTCCTGTTTTGCTTTCATACGCAAATATAAGTTACTACACGGTCTAGAAGTTTCTTTGCACAGATCACACACTTTGTATTTAATTTGCTCACCCAAAAACGACTTACCTCAGACATCTGAAATGAATTTGGGAGACTTGGTGAGTCCTTGTGTGACCAGGTCTGAGAAGTGAGATTGTATAGTGGGCTTAAAAAGACCTAGATCATCATGTCACTGGGAAGGACACTCACTTCACATTAGTAAGTAAGAGTGGGAAATCAATGGAAGGGACTTATATGGAAAGTATTGTGTTTCTGCTGCCAAAAATCACAATTAATAGAGATTTTTAAATATTCTCACCAAAAGAAACCTCCACGATGGACCAACTTTTGAGTCTCGTGACATAATTGTAAGTTATTTTCAGGAAAATTTGGCTCACCAAGAGTAAAGATTACATATCACTGAACACATCATCACAAAGCTTTTGTTATTTGAATGGGTCAAACTCTAATATAGCTGGTAACCCCATTGAATTCTGTGCCTGAGAACAAAGGGTAATTTCTGCTCAGAAATCCTCTGTGGGTATGCAAATGAAGGGCACTGAAATATTCAGAAGATGATGTCAATGCAAAGCAAAGCTCAATAATCTAAATGTGCCACTGCTTTTCACTGCTACTAATTACTAGCTTTAGGCTTTATTCGCCAATATTTTGTCTCCTTGCCTCTCTGGTATAAACTGCATGGACACCCAAGTGCACCAGTTCACCGCCATTTTGCACCACAATTTTCAGGCATTATCTTTGTTATTGGCCATGTCATCACCTAAGACCTGTAAGCAGAGTTGGCCCATATGTCACATGGTCAAAGTTGTAATTTGTATGCACTAGATGAGTCTTTATTACATGATAACAGAAGCCATTCTGGAAGGATGTGGAGTACTCACTGGCTAGAATGAAGATGAAAACTGGCACAGGGCAGAAGGTGTAGTTCACCTGAAATTAACAGGTAACATCACCTTCGCTTGGGATGGCTGCTCACTGGTAACATAGGACTGTCCTGGGGAATAAGGCTCACAATGCAAAGGGTGGAAATATATTTGGCTCATGCTTTTTTCCCAGGCCTATTGAGAAAGTACTCACATTTTTAGGGGTGACCTTCTAACAGTGTTTCCCCCATGTATCCCAGAGTCCATCTTTCCACAATTCCATGGCATAGTCAGCACTTGATTTTTTTCTGAATAGCATCAACCATGTTGTACCATGTCCACCTAGCAGCCCAACTGTTGCTCATTTACTGGCAGTTTTTTTAATTTAATTTTATTTATTACTATGCATGTATGTGGATACATGTGCTATGGCACATGTGTGGAGGGTAGAGGACAACATGTAGTCATCAGTTCTCCTATCTTGTGGGCCACATAAATTGAACGCCAGTTATCAGGATTTGAAGTAAGTGACTTTATCAGCTAAGCCACACTAGCCCTGATTTCTTATCATTTTAGGAACACAAAAGAGACTCAAATTGTCTTATTTTTCATTGCAACGATTCTTGGTGCTGTTACTTGATATGAAATAACTCTGCTATTGTTGACAGCGGCCACTCTGCCCCATCTCCATTTCCTCATTCAGAAACAGCTTCTCCATTGGCCATGAAGGCTTTGAGTCTAGGGAACGCCTGTTCTCTGCCTCTTAGTCCATCAAAGCCATTTCTGCCCTAGGGATCTCTTGAATCCCTTCTGTTGCTCATAACTGTCCCCTAATAATAACTTAATAGGCATGAGCCCAAGGGGTGATTTATGCTTCATTCAGCCTTATAAACACCAGTTATTAACCTCAGGATGACAAAACAATTTTCCTATTATTTATTCTTATAAGTTTTAATAGTATCTATATATGAAAATACACCCTCTGTAAATGATTCCAAATACACAGATATTATAAAATGTGCATATGGAAATGGCAGAAAAACCCCAAAGCTGCCACCTTAATTTACCCTTTCTCTAAGACCCATGAAAGGCAACCACAGGAAAACCTACACCCGAGTTCACTCAGAAAACAATCTCTCACTTAGGCACAAATATCAAGAATGAGGAGCATCTGATGAACAAATACAATTTGAAGAAGCATCTAAAAGTTATTAAACTTAAAAGTTCCATTACAATTAAAACAATATAGAATTTGAATCATATTGCAAAATAAATTATCTGACACTCATATCAGGAAACTAAGCATGATTAAACAATATGTACTGTATAAGATTATTGAAAAATAACTGAGATTGCATATGAAGTGGAAAACATGAGAAAGAAACTCAGCACGTGCTAATCCAAAGAATATTCAGAAGGCTCCCCAGAAGTGCTTCTCCATTGGCCCCCAAATTTGTAGCCCTGTTTCCATTTTTGTTTTTTGTCTACAAGTACAGCAGTATTTTGAGTTGAATATCCTTGCTCCTTACTCCATCCTAGACAAATTCCTCTGAAAACTATGCACTTGCCCAAATGAGAATATTTTGTATAATTAAATTAAAACTAAATAAAGCTCATGACAGGTGAGGTGGTACTTGTCCTTGATAAAGACTTCAATCTTAATTTCTGCTCTACAGTAACTGATCCATGCTAGCCATGGCCACTCCACCATGTAAAACTCCCCCATTTTGCTAAACAAGGACAATTCCCTAAACTAACTTACTTTCTAGAATCTTCCCCTCCCCTTCCTACTGGTCCCCGGTAATAACGGGCACAAGAATGTTTATCAATCACCTGAAATTCTCTAGTTACCACTCACCTTACTTATTTAGCTACCTCTAGCAACAGCCAACCACAAGGGAAAAGAAACATTTTCAGTGTACCCCCTTCTTTACCTTTTCTGTTCACTGTCCCAGTCTGTTTGTGGATGACACAGTCTCTGTACTCTAAGACTGGAGGTACCCTCTGCAGCAGAATATTATTTTAAGGTGTGTTACTTTTGTTTCTGTTGCATTTGTTTAACTCTGCGAAACTGTGCCTGTTTAAAACACCTGATGGTCTAATAAAGAGCTGAATGGCCAATAGGGAGGCAGGAGAAAGGATAGGCAGGGCTGACAAAATAAATAGAAAGAGAAATCTGGGAAGAGGAAAAAACAAAACAAAACAGGAGCTAGAGAAGGAGGAGGATGTCATGGGTCAGCCACCCAGCTACACAACCAGCAACGGAGTAAGAGTAAGATTTTCAGAAGTTTGAGAACAGGAAAATCTCAGAGGTAAAAGGTAGATGGGATAAGTTAAATAAAGGAAAGCTGGCTAGAAACTAAGCCATGCTAAGGCCAGGCATTCTTAACTAAGAACCAGCCTCCATGTATAATTTAGTTTGGAGCTAGGTGGGGGGCTCCCCTCAAAAAGAGTAAGAAGAACCACCAACACTCCCCTCCACAGACCTCTCCTGAACAAAGCCTGTGCAGTCTGTAGTAGAATTGCTCATTGCCTTGTCCCCATACCTCTCTCACCTATGTTAGGCTTCACAATCATCAGATTCAAAAGGCGACTTTTCAAAATCATATTTAGTACATGTATGTGAGGCTGTGCACGTGTACCCACATTTCCATGGAAATGGGGATATGCCACAGCATCTATGTAAAGGTCAAAAGACAACTTAGAAGAGATGGTCTGCTTCTTCTACCATATGGGTCTTGGGGGTCGAATTCAAGTTGTCAGGTTTGGTGGCAAGCACTGGCTCTAAAATTGTTTTTTTCTTTGTTTGTGTGTGTGGGTGTATGTGTTTCTAGGTTTACTGACATATAACTTAACACAGAATAAGTTATATTTTACATGTATGAGTGCCCAATTTTTGACAAAATTTAGAACCAAGAGATTCACCTTCCATTATATGACACCCTTAACTGGTTAAGCAACAGGGCAATGAGCTCCATCCTTGGGTTGCAGGTGCCAGTGGCTACTTTCTAAATCTATTTACAATTATTCCATGTATGGAGAGACAAGAGCTTGTCTAGTTCAAGGACACTTTCATTTTTTCAGTCTGGTGCAATTAAGAATAAAATCACCACACACTCTCAAACCAACACTGGTGCTGAGTCCCCAACTTGGGTCCTTTCAAAGAGCAGGAAACACTCTTAAGCAGAGCCATAAAAGATCTTCCTAATATGACTGCAGTTGCATCTCTTGATAATTTTTCTTTGCATTGCATAATGGCACCCAACATACCTGCAGGTGTTAGTATTCCTTAGCCATTTGCTGTTAAAAAGTGCACTTAGCACATGTTCATCCTTTACTCTAATATAAGGTAATGTGAAGTATTTCACAATGTAAAACTTTCTGAATCAACACCCCATTCACTACTCAACTCATTTGCAATGTGATGTTGACTGTATTACCTTCTAAGATAGAAATTTCCGATTCTTCTGCATTGATTTTCTTTTCACATGAGGACATTATTTTCTCCAACCAGACTAAAGTCTTCCAAAGACAGTAAATAAGAGATATTCATTTTAAACTTTGTCTGCCTAAGGACCTTCGTCCACACCTGCTCCTGAAATAAATTGAGAGCATTTAAGTCACCACTTTGTCTTGCCCTTCTCCAAACTAAATATCACCAGCTACTGCGGGTCAAAATTGAACAGAAAAGATGGCAAAGGAGGAGGCGGTAAGGGCAGGAACACATGGAAGAGCACAAAGGAAGACAGAACAGAAGTCTAAAGAATGCTGGAGAGGAGATGTAAAGGAAAATATTATGTAAAGCAAACAAAGAACAGAAAAGAAAGGGGCATTAGAAAAAAAAGGAGAATATTGAAAATATAGAAAAGAATTCAGTGCATAACAAGAAAGGAGCAAAGAGCAGAAGTGAACGGTGATAGTACATATAAATATATTGATTTTTCTGAAAACACACCAATTATTTTACTCTATAAGTTAAAATTTTAAATCTAGAAGTTAAATATTTCAAGTTCAGTTCTTGATTGAAATGTACAGTAATGAATGATTTACTATGAATAAAATATTACTAGGTATATTTGTGGGGATAATATTAGATTTTTTTCTACTAACAGATTTCCTAGGCTTTTACCAAAAGAGAAAAAAATGAATATAAACTCTAAAAGAAACAATATATTATCCTGTGTGTGTCTGAGTGTGTCTGTGTGTGTCTGTGTCTCTGTTAATGAATGTCACATGTGGAGGGGGACTTAGATGCTCTTCATTATTGTTTGCACTCCATTTTCCTCAAAATCATTGGCTTGTAGGCCCATTCTTACTAAAATTTATTTCCCTCACAATTCTGAGATCCTGTGATTTGTCAACATTTTAGAATTATTATTTGCATTTTCTTACATTTTGCTCTAAGCCCTGGGTATCTGTAGTGTATGTAGAATCTGTAAATACTGTAGAGATCATCCTTTGTCCACATGGAATAAACTATTAGAAATTCTACAGGTTTTTTTCCTGTTATAATAAAAATGAAATAAACTTTGGAAATAATCCATGCTTTATATATCATATATAATTTCTATATACAATGTGCATTTACTGTGATACAAGATGCTATGATTTATTAGTAATATTCTATTATCAAAATATTCCTATTGACTAATTTTCTTTTATGGATAACAAATTACCACTTCTTTGCTGAAATTGATGTACATTTACTTTCCACTGGTAGGAGAGTCCATGCATCCAAGTATTTAGAACCTCAATACTGAAGAATTTGCTTCCAACTCATTTAAGGTTGGAAGAATTAATTTATTTTATTTATTTTCTATCATATCAAGGCTGAAGACCTTGGTTCTTAGAAGTATGAGTCTTCCCTGTGCACAGGAAGCAGGGCCATTCACTTCTTCACAACTGAAAGGAGATTCTATATGCCAATCTATGAGAGGAAATTCATACATAGCCAGTCACACTTGTAGAAAGGACACTCTTATTTTTTACCATAGCCTATCATTAAATACAGGCTCCTTCTGCACTCAGCAGGAGACAATTCTATGAGGGTTGCCTGCTTGTCATCACCTTACCTTACATCTTCCTCACACAAAATGTCTTAGTTAGGATTTCTATTGCTGCAATGAACCACCATGACCAAAAAGCAAGTTGGGGAGCAAAGAGTTTATTTGGTTGACACTTCCATATTGCTGTTGATCCTTGAAGGAAGTCAGGGCAGGAACTCAAATGAGCAGGAACCTGGAGACAGGAGCTGATGCAGAGGCCATGGAGAGGTGCTGCTTACTGGCTTGTTTTTTATGGCTTGTTTAGCCTGCTCTGCCATAGAACTCAGGACCATCAGCCCAGGGGTGGAACCACTCATAATGGGCAGTTATACCCCCATCAGTCACTAATTAAGAAAGTGCTTTACAGCTGGATCTTATGGAAGCATTTTCTTGTTTTCTCAATAAAGTTTTCCTCATTTCAGATAATTCTAGTTTGTGTCAAGTTGATAGAAAACTAGACAAAGCAATTGATCTTTTGTCAACTTGACACAAACATATCATAATGAAATCATGCCTTTTCTTTCTTTTTCATTCCAAATATCTCACATTAAAAACATAAATAACTTTAAAAGTCCCACTGTCTTTACAAAATCAAACATATTAAAATCTCAAGCTCTTTCAAATATCCAATCTATCTAAAAGTCCAAACTCTCTTTATCTTGTTTAAAAATTCAAAGTCTTTCAGCTGTGAGATTCTGAAAATAAAAATTAAATACCTTCTTCAAGAGGGAAGAACCAAGGTGCAGTGACAATCTGAACCAAAAAAGAAAAAGAAAAAAGAAAAAACTCCAACAGTATAAACAACTTAACGTCCAATTTTCTGGGATTCACTCAAAATCTTCTGGGCTCCTCTAGGAAGCTTGAGTCACTTCTCCAGCTCTGCCCTCTGCAGCACACACAGCTCATCTTCTAGGCTCCAGCTGGCTCCACTCCATTGCTGCTGCTATTCTTGGTGGTCATCCCATGGTACTGGCATCTCCAACACACGGGGGGCTTCTGCTGAAACTGAGCTGCACTTTTACCAATGGCCTCTCATAGGCTCTCTTCATGGTGCCAAGCCTCAGCTCCTTGGCATGACCCCTTCAGTCCTGGACCTCCAACTATCAATGAGACTATACCTTCACCAATGCCTCTCCTGGTTGCTCACAGTGCCAAACCTCAGCTGTTTTCTATGATCCCTTCATTTCTTCAAAACTAGTACCACTTAGATAAGTTATACTACCAAGTTCCACTGCCAGCACAAGGTACAACCTCAATCACTTCTGGAAACGGTTTATGTGTACTGATCCTGAGCAAAAACTTCCCAGAAGATTTCACGTCAGTGATACTGGTCTCTTCTCTCAATCACTGCCAATTTCTTAGCTCCCACTAGCCAACATCTCAAATGTCCTAGTAATGCAAAGACTTCACTTCAATGGTGCTAGTCTCTTGTTAATTATGATTTACTCTTTAGCCTCAGCTGACCAGAACAATGGAATCTCAATTTAAAACAGCCAATGGTACCAAAAGAGTCTTTAAACCTCCCTCTGAAAGTTCATAAGCCAGGCCTGCATCTTCTATCTTCCAAGGTCCTACAGAACAGTGCACTAAGCACTCAACATTCAATGGCTTTTCTAGCCTGAGGTTCCAAAGTCCTTCCACAATCTACCCAAAACCATGATCAGGTCTGTCTCAGCAATATCCCACTCTTGGTACCAAATTGTCTTAATTAGGGTTCCTATTGCTGCAATGAAACATCATGATCAAAATCAAGTTAGGAAGAAATGATATATTTGGTTTACACTTCCCCATTGCTCTTCATCATTGAAGGAAGTCAGGACAGGAACTCAAACATAGCAGGAACCTGGATGCAAGAGCTGATGGCAGAGGCCATGGAGAGGTGCTGGTTACTGGCTTGTTTTTCATGGCATGACTTGCTCATAGAACCCAGGACCATCACTCCAGGGATGGAACAATGAGCAGTTGTGCCCCCATCAATCACTAATTAAGAAAGTGCTTTACAGCTGCATCTTATGGAGGCATTTTCTCATTTTCTCAATGAAGTTCCCCTCCTTTCAGATAATTCTAGTTTGTGTCAAGTTGATAGAAGACTAGCCAGCACACACTATTATTTAAAAGAGTATCTAGAAGAAACCCTTTTTTTTGGCTTCAAAATAACAAGATTAAATGTATTTTTGTAAACATGGGTGAAATATGCCTCTGTTTCTAGAAATTTATTACATCAATTGACCTCAACTCTATCCACTTACATGTGGGATTTTCTGGCAATTCCACTCTTAACTACAGACAGATTAAGATATAATAACCAATAATAGCAGTCGTTTTGTGAAGTTGTCTTTTCTTCTTTTTTAAATCTATCACATTTCAAGGTCACAAATAACCCATTTCTGTTACAAACAATATTGCTCTTGGGGAAGGGGCACTGGAGGAGTGAGTGGAGTATATGGGAGATCCAGGAGGCAAGCAGAATTTGGGTGCATGATGCGAAACTCCCAAGGAATCAATAAAGAAGTTAAATAAAAATAATAATATTGCTCTTGTAACAATATTGGGAGCAACATCTTTCACCACTTTCTTGTCCACACCTGTGCACTGCTAGTCAGGAGTTGGCAATTCCCAATCTCACACACAGCCAAAGGAAGATAGAAGGACGGTTCAACGTGGTTGAAACACAAAGCAGTAGTCACTGACAGGGCCAGGATTAAGCCTCCACATTTGCAATTCTTTAGTCTTTGTTCCTTCCATTAGGTCTTACTGTTTCCAATTAGCTCGGAGAAATCTTTTAAAGAAGTGATCTTCGAAATGAAAATGAAAACCTTAAGAATGTAGTCAGCACTTCAAACCTCCGAAGACCATCTGCATGAGTAATTCCATCTGGAGGTGGGGGTGTGTTTTTATTTTTAACTTTTCAGAGAGGGTCATTAGATCACTTACCTTCTCATAACTGTGAGTTAAGAGTCTATCTCCCCTGGGCCAGAATTCTCAAAAGAAAGCAGGAAACCAGAGCTCTGTTCACAGATCAGAGCCTTGAGGCTCTGATGCAGCTCCTTCAAGATGATTTAGTTTTCAAGATAGTGTAATTCAAGCAAAGCAAAAAGTAAAACAAAATAATTTTAGCCCATGTGTTAGTACAATTTGATTTCTAATTAATCAAGTATTTAGCAATGAAAGCAAATGTATTGATTCATTCCTTTGATTTCTGGGCCTTTTCTTTCATATAATTGACAAGGATGGAAAAATATAATAAATTTTATGTATATATTGTCACATTTGTAACATGCCAAGGGAAAGATACAAGAGCAGGAATGTGCTCTTTTCCCTAGCAAAGAGACAGATGATCGATAATGCTATGAAGATGTATTCCTAAGATAAAAACGGTCACTTCTCCAAGAAAACAACAAACTGTAAACTCTAACATTGCCCAGGTAGAAATGTCTCTTCCATTTGTAGTCACTGGGCTTTGCTGTCTACAAACTCTGGGCTTTCCTTGTGTTACCTCTTTCCCAGGAGTAGATGGGTGTGGATGCTGCAATTGAGATCATGGGGGTCTGGGGGTGGTAAGCCCACTGGAATGTCTGACCCCTGAGAAGCCCTAATCAATTTTGTTTTTAACATCCTTCCTCTCACCTGGCTAACAATAATATGAGATAACAGCAACACTTGCTTTTGTTACAGGCAAATTAACCTACTGTTGCATTTTGGGTCTGTTTTAAACCTCTTCATCATTTAAATTAAAATAAAGCAAAGAATAGAAAGAGAAGTTTGCCATTTCTCATTGAAATCAGTTATCCAAGAACAAAGTGAATTTCCTCAATAGTGTAAGGTTCACACAGGGAACACTGAGGAATCCTTTCAGGCAAAGAGTGTTGGTTAAGTCCTTTGTCATATTATGAGCACATTTTAAAATAATAAAAATGATCTTTAATCCTGATTTAACATAATTTCTAATAAATTCAAACATATATTTGTTCCTCATTGAATTTTAATGTCAGTATTTTGTAAATGAAATGCCAGTATTTTCTAATTGGTTCTCTGATGATTTTTTTTTTTTTAATCATCAACTGTATGATACATTTTGGGAGTTCAGAGGAGGGAGTACACACACATTGCATTCTGTCATTTTTTTTTAAGTCGCCCCTAATGAATTCTTAATTACATTATTCAAAAGATCCATTATTCAGCATTCATCTCGCTGCTAAATGAAAGTCTTTACCTGACATGTGAATGAAATGAGTCTAAATGCTTCCATGCCACCTAGGGATTCCGAATAGACTTTTAGCTTAGGCAGCCAAAGGTTCCCTTTCTGTTGTAGATTTGTGCGCTCTGTTGTAGAGACAGGTAACCAATCTGAGCCCCACTTGACTTCTACTGTGTTCTCAGGCTTACCTGCGGCCAGAGAACCGGCAAACAGGGCCCAGTGGTTACTCAAGGTGGGAAAGTGGCCACAGAGGATTTGATAACCTGTGTACAGCTTTTGGACACATGCATGCATCACCTACTACACTAATACCAGATGAGGTGATTGAACTTTCAGAGTTCCTTATAAACTTTCCCTGTTTCATTTCACAGCATGAAAAAAATAATAATAGAGAGTGCTACGTGCCAGCAGGAGGAATTCTGGGACCCTTCAGCAGATAACAAGATCTCTTTGTATTTCTGACACACTTTCGTTGCTTTCAACAGACAAAGGCACACTGCTACAGGAGAGAAATGATCTCAGTCCCTCTGTATCTTTGACAAAGAGCCATGCTTACTAGTCCATGTATCACGTGGCTCTGCAGCTATAAATAATAACCAAAATGATTCTTCCAAGAGGTTAAGCTGATGTAATAGCAATCTGTTATAGCCTATACTCTAAAAGCGCAAGCAATGTTTGTAAGAAACTGTTTAGTAAAAGCAGTTTGTCCAAACCAAGGCTTTGCAAACTTTTTCTACTTGTAAACTCACCTGAGCAATTTTTTTTTTTTTTTGAGACAGGGTTTCTCTGTGTAGCTTTGCACCTTTCCTGGAACTCACGCTGTAGCTCAGGCTGGCCTCGAACTCACAAAGATCTGCCTGCCTCTGCCTCCCGAGTGCGGGGATTAAAGGCATGAACTACTACCATTTTATACTTTGGGTATATAGGAACATAAAAGAGGCAAACAAATCAAACACTGACTAAAAATAAATCATGAAGAACTTCAAATAAAATAATTCCAGGTTGGGAAGGTACCTTGGTTGGTGCGGTGTTTTCCATCTAAGCATGAGAATCTGAGTTTGACCTCAAGAACCCCTGTGGAGATGCCAGGTGTTGTGGCATATATTGTAACCCCATCTGTCCCAGTGTCCCTAGGTGGAACCCTAAGGCTTGCTGGCTAGCCAGTCTAGCCATCTTGGTGATCTTCAATTGAGAGATTCTGTATTGACAAGCAAAATGGACAACGCTTGAGGAATGATACCCAAGGTATACTCACATGTGCACACATGGATACACATAGGTTAACTCACAGGAATATACATGTATACACAGAAATAATTATTTAACATACATTTGTTAAAGATAAAATAAATTTATATACTAATGAGGTAGATGTACTTATATAAATGATTAGATGTGGGCACAATACTTGATACTGCAGAACGTAGAGCATCTTCTTTTTTGTTTGTTTGTTTGTTTGTTTGTTTGTTTGTTTGTTTCGAGACAGGTTTCTCTGTGTATTCTTGGTACCTGTCCTGAATCTCACTCTGTAAATCAGGCTGGCCTGGAATTCAGAGATCCACCTGGCTCTGCCTCTGGAGTGCTAGGATTAAAGGCGTTCACCACCACTGCCCAGCTATCTTCAACTTTTTTAAGAGTTAAGCAATCAGGATTTTATAGTCATCATTGCTGAGAATGCTACTTTGTACAAATATATAGGATAAAATGGCAGAAGTATGTTTAGGGCCATTTCAGAAACAGAATTTTGTTCTAATTCTTAAGCACCACAATTCATATTTATCCAACAATTTTTTTGAAATGCAAATCAACAACTCAAACAGCAAATTTTGAAAAACAAATATTCAAGCAAAATATAATACAAAGATATCCTAATATGATAGTGTCATGCTGAGGAATGGTGGTAGAAAAATACTAAGTCTATTTTCTGTGGTTAAACCCCTGTTTCCACAAGAGGAGCAAACTTTGTATGAAGTGTAAGAACAATAGAATTCATGACATGAGAGAGTCTCAGATCTGTGTGTTGGTGTTTCTATAAATGTGGGTTGTCATCACATGGTGTGACAGCCCATGTAATGCAATGTGTTCATGATATGTGTTCAGAATTAAGTCCGCAGTGAATTTCCACAATGTAAAAGGAGTAAAAGTTGCCAGTAATACTACAAATACCCATTTGGTTTTGAATTATTTTTTTCATTATTGAATATTAAGACACCTTTCACTATTGACAAATTTATCTCTATTTCCTCCACATGCCCCACAATTTAAAGTTCTAAATAACTTAAAGGAACAAATGCAGAAAGAAAAGCACCTTTTTTATACTCCCAAATCAAGGAAGAAAATTAGTGAGACTAATAAGATAAGTTTGCTTTTCCTTTGGCCAAGCTTGAGCTGATGTGTGGAGTAAATGGAGCAAATCTGAGGACATGTTTCTTGCTTTGCTGGGTGCAGAGGTATGTCTGTATATACATGTGAAAGCCCCAGGTCCCACTCAGCCACACACAGCTGCTTAACTAAATGACTCCATGCTGTTGCCTCCAACACTAAGTTAAAATATCAAGAATTCTGTTTTGATTTCCAACTCTCCATCTCATGGTATCCTTCTTAAATAAAATATCCATTTGCGGTTTTTAATTCCAGCCTCTCATCTTAAAAATACCAGGAAATATCTCTGGGCAAAAGAGAAATGCATTTCTCTCATTTTTTAATAATAACTATTTTTTTAACAACAACTACCAATGAGTATACAATTGGACAAGAAATTGTTATACAATTGCTACATATATAAAGAAAGCAATAGAAGAGAAATTTCAACATAAAATTACTGCAAACATAGTAAGTTGGTTGTGTGTTTACTAGGAAATATGTTCTAATAATATATTAACATTAACTGAATATATTGAAAATAAATGATAAATATATAAATTTCTAAATTTCATACATTTTTAATTCCTAAGTATATTCTAAAGATCAATCCTTATTCCCACAGATAAATGTGTTCCTTACCCTTCATCAAGAAAACTTCTCTTGGCAACAGATAGTGATCCCTACCGAAAACCATAGACAATCAAAATACAGAGTTGTGGAGCTCAGTCACAACTGACATATCTCCAAACAACTCCTGAACCTAAAATTCAGGGATCATTATGGAAGAGGGGAGAAAAGGTTATAAAACCTGGAGAAACTAAAGTGTACTCTCTGATTGTGTCTCCTCAGAATAGTAGAAGCTCTGCCAATTAAAATCTCATGATTGCCTAAAAATTAGTTGATCAGGGACAACAACAGACAGGATAACATGAATAGATAAAGCCCACTGAGCCACAACCCTGCACAAAGAACTACAGACCAACACGAAGAATTGAGAAAAGGAGACATAGTCTTCCCAGAGAAGAGTATACCAATTGTTTCTCTAATACCAAATCTTCTGTCCTGAAAACACACATACAAGTAGCATTATACAAACTGAATAGGATGTACTTATACAATTATATATGAATGTATGTAACAACAATTAATGAAAAAAGAGTCTGTGAATTTGAAAGAGATCTTGGATGGGGTATATAAGAAGATTTGGAGGGAGGAAAGGGAAGAGAAATGTCATGTAATTATATTATAACCTCAAAAAACAAAAGCAATATTTTTTCCTTTTTTTAATTAAGAAGAATTTTCCATTTGTTTTACACACTAATCAAAGATCTCCTCTTCCCTCTTACCAGTCCCTCCAGCCTCCCCCTCCCAACTCACCCCCCATTCTCCTCCCCACCACACACACACACACACACACACACACACACACACACACACACACACACATATAAGAAGGCAAGGCCTCCCTCTGCCTCAAGGCCGAATGAGGTGATCCATCATAGGTAGTGTGCTCCAAAAAGCCTGCTCATGCACCAGGGATGAATTCTGGTGCTACTGCCACCCCCCATACCCCCCAACCCCCCCCCCCCCCCGTCCCAAAGCAAATCAAACTACACAGCTGTCTCCTCATGCAGAGGGCCTAGCCCAGTCCCATGCAGGCTCCACAGCCATTGATCCAACTTTCATGAGTTTCCATTCATTTGATTTTGTCATCTCTGCAGGTTTCCCCATCATGATTTGGATGCACTTGCTCATAGAATCCCTCTTCTCTCTTTGACTGGAGCTCTGCCTGATGTTTGGCTGTGCATCTCTGCATCTGCCTCCATCAGTCATTAGAGAAAAGCTCTGTGATGACAGTTAGGGTATTCACCAGTCTGATCACTGGGGCAAGCCAGTTCAGTTCAGACACCCTCTCCACTATTTCTAGTAGTCCAAGCTGAGGTCATCCTTGGGGATTCCTGGCAACTTCCCTAGCACCCGATTTCTCTCTATCCCCATGATATCTCCCCCTGTCATGGTATCTCTCTCATTGCTTTCCCACTCCATCCCTGTTTCAGCTTAACCATCCCTTTCCCTTACGTTCTCATCCCCCATCACCTACCCTCCATTGCTCATCCCTTATGCCCAGTTTACTCATGGAGATCTCATCTATTTCCCCTTCCGAGGATGGTCCATTCATCCTGCTTTGGGTCTTCCTTGTTAGCTAGCTTCTCTGGAGTTATGGGTTGTAGTCTGGTTATCCTTTGAAAAACAATAATTTTTAAAATACAGAACAAATGTTAAAATAATACAGTCACAGGAGAGTTGTAGCAAGGAAATAGAATACTATATATTTAGTAGAGGCTATATAAAGGTAGAGGTTCACCTCTTTGCTAGATTTTGGTAAGGTTAGGATTATTACATTAACTGGGAGTCCATATTAAAATGTGCTTTTTGATCAGCAGTGTGTAAAGCAGGGTCACAATGTGGCCTTTGAGTCTTCCAGGCTCTAAATCCATGCTTCACTGGAAAGAGAAATGAAAAGCTTAAAACTTTTTTTGGTGTCAGCCTTCTTAGATGTTCTTTCTGAAAAAGAATGACCAAATGACCACTGGGCTCTGCTTAGAGATTGGTTCATGATACCATCAGTATCCTCTAAAATTTCAATACTTCATAGCCACAAAAGCAAATAAACCACCTGTCTAAAATGCACATGACAGAAGAGGAACATTCTTGTTATTCCAGGCCTATAGTGGGCAGCATGTGAATCCAGGTCAGGAGGATGTCCATTCCAGGGTTGCATGGAGCTAGGGGATTGAGATTCCCACTCAACGCCAGCTCTAAGCTCGAAGTCCAGAACAAAGGCCAAGAACAAGAAGGAAAGGTTCTTCTGCTGTGAGAGAAACTAGAAAACTTAATGAGTAAACAGATGAGTCTAAATAAGGCCTAGGAAATAAAGAACAACACTTATTGTGCTTTCAAAGGCTAAACTACGTCTGTTAGGAAGAAATTTCATGGTAAAGGTAAGATGTGATGCTCATCAAAGCCCTCCTTCATCTTACAGAAGAACACAGAGAGCACGCCTCTATGGCCTGGCTAAGACTGCCATGGCCTGCTGTCCCCATTCTACTGCCGAGTGAAAATGAATCTTGAAAGATTCAAAGAATCAGCTGACCCTCCACAAAAGCCATGCAGACGCGTTAGCAACTGAAAAGGTGTGTTGAAGGGTGGGGAGGCTGGTGAGGAGAGTTGAGGGACAGGGGTCCCCCTGCTCCGTCCTGTCAGACAGTCCAGAGCTCACCACATGATTCGTTTTTCATCTCCACTGCAGCAATCCATATTTGCCTCTGCTCCTGGCAGGAAAAAAATGTACCAGTGAGGCTTATGAATAATGTTTAAAAGCGGAAGAAGCCACAACCATTTAATTATCTTGTTGTTTCTTATAAAAGCTGATGTTACTTCAAATCCCCAGGGGGCTCTTTCTCTGTTTTTCTTCAGAGACATCATAAACATCAACTATTGTTTACTAGATATAACTTATTACTTTTGAAATGTCATTTTATTTTTTCCAAATGAGGTAATTTGCAATTCCCTGTACCATTCACAGGCGTCTCTTTCTGAACCCCGTTAAAATGGAAATTCATGAAATAATAATATAGTTTGTTTTTATGTGACAATTTCATTTATTTTTAACCGATCTTTGCTGCACTTTAACCTTTGGATTGTTTACCTTTTAAGTATCTCTTAGATAGAGCACTGCACTGTAGAGCGTTTTCACTCCCTGCTGGTATTGATAAACGGAGTGAGGGAAATCAACTCCCTTAATAAAAGGCATTTGTTCCCAAGTATGGTGACTATTTTCTTCCCGTGTTAAAACACAGTCAGCTTACGTTTGTCCCTTTTCATCTCAGTTACACCATTCCTAGTGTTTCATATAGGAAATCTTTTATTGTCCCTGCACTAGAGAGCAAGCATTTGAACTTGCTTCTAGTCTGATGATATTGACTCTAGCACCCTGTACACAACAAACTCATGTGGAAGCCAGAACTCTATCTACATTTGTCGGCAATTGTTCTGAAGGAACAGATTATATTAAGGACAGTTAAATAACCGTTTCCAGTAGCTTGACTATATTTCATTATATGGCTCTTCATATATAGACTTTTTCTCAACCATACTCCTTTCAGTCTGTGTAGTCCCAGAAGGCTTTGCAAGCCCCAGAAAAGTTCTGCTGTTCATTCTGAAATTCTTACAGTGTGCGGCATGGATGTAAGTTCCTCCCAGTCATCAACGTGTTAAAAGAGATGCACACTGTGTGGGTCCCCTTACAGAGCAACTTTAAATCATCTACACACAGCTTAGCAAAGCACTCGCTTAAAACCACCAACCTTCTTATCTGGTTAAAAGAGTTTAATCCTCTCAATTATTTGAAGACCTTTGAAGTGAAACACAGAAACGCAGCCCTTCTGCCTGTTTTCAAAATTCTCCTTGACTGCAGATGAAATCACAGGGTACCCCAGGCTTAGCCCCCCCCAACCCTACCCCCACCCCTGTCTGCTCAGTGAGCACTGGATTGCTTGCCTTGAACTTTGCTCCAGTCAGGACATTTTAAGGCTTATAAATCTTGAATCCATCTAAGTTCACCTTAAATTAGTCCTGCACACTCCAAACTCCAGTTGTCAGCCTTATGGCTTTTGGCCAGATGCCACTCAGCAGCTGAAACACTGTCATCTTGCCCTACATTTTTTTTTCTTTGTGTGTGTGTGTGTGTGTGTGTGTGTGTGTGTGTGTGTGTGTGTGTCCTCCACACAGTTTTAAGGGAAAAAAAGGACATGCAAATGGCGAGCAATAAGCAATGAACAGCAAGAGCTGAAAGATGATGCTGTTAGCAGGTTGTCCTGTATTTACAGTGTCTGTGCTAAAAACAGGGATTTGACAGTCTCGCTGTATACACAAGCCCTGTCTGCCACACAAGGCATCCGGAGCTAGGCCAACAAGCCATGCCAAGATACAACTGATTTTTCAAACTTCCAGCAAATAGAAACAAAATACTGGTTTTAGGAGGTGTACTCCACAAACACTTGCCAATGTGTTTCTGATTTGTGGTCAGAGGGTTTTTACTGCTGATGCCCTGGCACGCTGGAGACATTTATTTCGTAAAAGAAAGATTCCTTTCTGTAAACCTCAACTGTCTGTTTTTCAAAGCAATTTAAAAATCAAACACACAAATAAAATTCTTAACATATGGAAACCTTCATATAAGGCCTTACGTATTCGGAGCTAAAATTGTTTTATAAACTGTAATGCTTTGCAGATGAGAATACAGAAAGGGTGGCTGTTCTTAGCGCTAATGCCTTTTGACAGTGTTAAACCTTGTTTTAGTAATTGACATCAAAATGTTTGGTGGTTTTAAATGGACCATTAATAAAAATGGCATGTTTTAAGTTTTTCTAGAAATTGTGCTTAATACTGTGAAGTATTAAATTGCAAATGTAATATGGTGTTTTATTATTTAAAAAAAAAAAAAAAACTTCTTATAACAAAACAAGCCTGATACTTAAACCAGTGTCTCTCAAGACAGTTCTGACACCCAGAGGGAGAAAGCAGCCCCCTTCATCCATGCTGAGACTTTCCATGGAACCGTTTAGAGCCTCTGTGGGAAAGGACAGGAACAAGACAAAACCAAGAAAAGTCATATTCTGACTCAATGGCTCAGGAACCCTTTTCCCCCTGAGGACAGTGTGAACATGAAGTTCTCTGAAGGTCTGAACTGTAGCACCATCTGAATGAAACCACCATTGTTTATCCAGTAGGGCACCTCAAGTTTGTTTATCCTCAGTGTACCTACTTGCAACATGGGAATGTTTACACTGCCTGCATACAAAGATTATTGGACCACGTTGGTCGATACCATACATGGAAAATGTTCACAATAAAGGCAAAGGAATTTAATGTCACTTAACTCAGCAAGCACCTACTGAGTACCCATTGGATCTCATCCACCGTGCCAAGCACAAAGGAAATACACATAAATGTTATGAATTGGGGCTGGAGAAATGGCTCAGTGTTTAAGACTATCTAGACCCCAGTTCAGTTCCCAGCACCCACATCAGGCAACTCACAGCTGCCCAGAGCTCCAGCTTTAGGAGGCCAACACCTCTCTCACCTCCTACAGCACATCCACAGACCCCCGTATATAATACATACGTACATACAAATAAACAATAAAATATAAAAAGTAGTAGAAACGCTATGAATTCGCCGTCATGGAAATTTTGAAGAAGGAATTCAAACAAATGAGGTGGGAAAGGGCAGGGAGGCAATTCGTTTCGGAGAACATTATCTTAAAAGAGAAATGAGGGCAGTAAACACACAGAACATTCTGTCTCTGGATCTCTGAATGGCATGGCCTTGCAATATGAAAGCAGATTGGTAGACGTGACAAAACGATTTGGGCTTAGCGTAAAAGGCTGTAAAATCTTTGTTTATTGCAATATTTATGGAGTGCCTGGAATGAGCCTCACTATACTAGTCAGTCACTAATTGAAACTCAAGGGGACAGGCCCAGTCCCTAAGCTTGCCATATTCAGAGTCCAGGTGGAGAAGCTGGACTTTACCAAACAGAAAATCAGAGGTTTCAGGTGCCCGTTGGGTAGAGTCACCTCTGTTTTACCGAATGGGCGAACTTAACCATATCTGGGTCTCTTCCAGACCCCTTACTGCTTACTTCCTAAGCCTTCTCTACTCCGTAAAACCTGCAGGTAGAATTTGTTAATAATAAAGAGAGGGATTTGAAATGGAAACGGATGAACTAAGTTCTTCCACAGGAGGCGGAGGAGGGGTAGAGGAGCAAGGAACTGGGGAGTTTTATTTTGACATGAATTTAAGGTCCCACACTGAGATACTGGTGAGGAGGTTTTGAGAGGACAAACAATGGCAGAGATGAGGAAGGAAGATATTAAGGCCATAAAGAAGTAGAAACACTGGCCCTGACTATTCATGGAATTGTATCAAATGGCAGAAGAGCCTGGGTAGGACACTGTTTAGCTGGAACTGCTGTTGGAAAAGTGTGGACAGTGATATTTCTGATGCGCACATGCTCAGTGACTATCATGAAAAGAAGTAGAAAAATGTGCCCTTGGGAATTCACCCCAGTCAACAAAGATAGAGAAACTCCCAGAGATACCAAGACACCCCAAGAATCTACATTTTAATAGCAATGGCAGATATAATTATGTATTTTTTAATTAAGATGTGATTAATGTGTACACTCTTGTCCATGTGTTTGTGTATATATACATTTTTCAAAATACATGACAATATATGTGATTTTTGTCAGTTTTGGTTTTGTCTCTTTGTTTTGTTTGGTTTTTAGTTTTTCTTTTAGATTTGATTTTGTTTTGTGGGGAGGTTGCAAGGGCAGAGGTCAGATGCAAGGGGATGGGGAGACAAGTGGGATCGGAATGCATGATGTGAAATTCACAAAGAATCACTAAAAGTAAAAAGAAAAGAAAAGAAAGCAAAAAGAAAGATGGAATAACAGTGATAGTCACACAGAAAGTTATGACTGGCCGATAACAATTGCCTATCTTTTCAGTGTGTGCCGCGATACTTTTCTATACAAATATATTATCACATCCTTAACTCAAGCTACTTTGCAAATTACATACTTACCACTTTTGTGGTAAGACTATGGACGATCAACTATCTTCCAGTAATTTGCTGCTAACTATAGTCACCATGTTGTATAAGCTAACTACTGAATGTATTCTCATAAAATGAAACGGTGTGTCCTTTGAGCAACGTTGGCGCATCCATACCCCAACATCTAGCCCTTTGCCACTACTATTCTACTCTCTGTTGCTATGAATATGATTCTAGATCCCACGTGTGAGGTCACAAATTATTTGCATTCTAGGGCCTGGCTTATTTCACACATCATAATGTCCACGGGGTTCATCCATGTATTTTAAATAAGGGTTTTGTTATTTTTGAAGATTAATTAGAATCCTATTGTGCACAAATGTCACAATTTCTTTAGTCTCTGTTGGTAGACATTTGGACTGATTCCATATTTCCCACCAACAGTGTATGAGGCTTGTTTTCATATGCACCCTCACCAACAATGCTTTCAATTGTTGATAGTATCAATTTTAATGGTGTACAAGAATTTCTTTAGCTGCTATGAACATGTCTTAGATGGAGGTAGTGATAATGAGAAAATTGAAAAAGAAAACATTTGGAGAAATATTAAGGCAATCTGTTCCAACTTCTGATAAATGAGAAAGGAATACATATTTGAATAAAGAAGGTGAAAATGGGGAAGACAAATTAAGACTTCTGTTTGGCCAGGATAATTTGTCATGTTCTCTTAGATATCTGGATGAAAAGTCCAAATGCTTACTCATGGGAAACTCTTGGAGAAAGGGGTTCATACTTGAGGATAAGGAGCCCAAAAAATATTACTTGAGCCAGGTGTGCTGGTTCATAACTTTAATCCCAGTACTTGGGAAGTGAGAGCATATGGAGCTTTGTAAGTTCAAGGCCAATCACATCTATATAGTAAATTCCAGGACAGCAATGCCATTGAGTGAGATCATTACCCCCAACTAAATAAAAAAATTACCTGAATACAGGAAAATATAGAAAAAGGAAGGGAGGGGGTAAGAGCAGGGCTCTCTGACATTGAAAACTTGTTAAAGATATAAAAACAGGCCAAGGAATTTGAGGGAAGGCTACCATCAGGAGCGAAGAGGCAGACAAACCATTCTTACACAGATGAGGGCTAAAGTGACCATTGACTTGGTCAAATGAAGGAAGCTGGTAAAGTTAGATAAAATTAGATTTAATTCATCTAGTACTATGGCAGGGCAGTCCAAAGAAGGAGGAGATGGTGAAGTGGTCCCCTGTATTCTGACTCCATACCAGCTACTCTGTGCAGGGGGGAGTCTTCCAGACTATAAGGGCCCTGGGTCTCAGCCACTCTCAGTTTCTCTTGGGATTTGCTTCTCTGCTGTTCTAGTTCCCTTTCTGGAACTGGAGTTTGCCCCTGATAAAACTAGACCTTCCTAACTAAAGCAGCAAGAGGGTGGCTTCGTTTTTACTCCACAGATTCCTCTGGCCCTTCCCTCTTTACTCTTTTTCCTACCTCAGTGCTCCACTGCCCTTCAAAACCAAAAGGCAATGTTAACATTGTTTTTTAGTCAATGACAAATTTATGGAGAAATTGAAGTTATCCTTCCAAAGAGGGCTGCTGTATAACATTCTGGAAATTGTGTTTCCCCTCAACAGTGTGATGCACTATTGGTGCTGACATGGAAATTGCTCAGATTTACATTTTAATTAATTTGTTTACTTATTTATTTGTGTGTGAGAGACATGTGAGAACACATGCACAAAAGCTCACAGACAAGTGGCAGGAATTGGCACCTTCTTTCCACTACATGGTTTTTAGTAATGAAACTAGGGTAGTCAGAATTGCTAGAAAGCACCTTCGCACACTGAGCCATCTTGAAAGTCCTGATTACTTCTTGATTGGGATATGCCAATAAACTTCTACAGGAATGGCAAGCACCTGAGTCAAATGATGGCTTCTAAGAAAGCAATCAGAGGACCCAGAATTCCAGAAAATCTATGGACTGGAGGTCACTAGGCCCTCCAATATAGTGGCTAACTCCACTCTAGTGGTATAGAGCATTATAAAGCATTCTGAAAGCATTAGATAAGCCATGCTAAAAACAAATGAAAAACAGTTTCACTTTTTAGAAACTCAAATTTGAGATAATGTCAAGGTCCATTTACTGGGGAAACAGAATAATGTAGTGTTGCTCCTTCTGTGAAGATTTCAAGTAGCATACTTTGATACACAATATCAAAGTTCCATCTCTTCTAGATGGGCACAAAACTAATCTAGACTAAGTTAGAAGAATGAACTCAGCATGTTCCTCAATGGTAGGTGGCTCCATATCTAAGGAAAAGGCTGGAGGAGACACTGCCAGCTGCCGCCATGAGAAGCAACATGTAAAGACACTGGTAAGCCACAAGCCATGTGTCAAAGTATAAACTAACAGAAATGGGTTAATTTAAGATAGAAGAAGTAGATAACAAGAAGCCTGCCACAGCCATACAGTTTGTAAGTCATATAAGTCGCTGTGCGCTTACTTGGTTGGGTCTGAGAGACTGTGAGACTGGTGGGTGAGAGAGATTTGTCCTGACTCTGGGCCAGGTAGGAAAACTTTAACTACAGGTAGGTCACCAACAGGCCAAAGCAATCACTAATGAATCTCTGGTGCTTCACATTTGAAAAAGTTTTGATCAAGGCACATGTGTGGCTAATTGAACTCCTATAGAAAATAATTCCATGAGAGAGCCATCCATCACCCTTTCCTGGCTGAGACCTGCTGAGTCAATGTGTTGTGTTAACTTACAGGAGCTCTAAGGAAAATGTTCAAGTTACACAAATACAGTAACTCACAAACACTAAAGTGAAGTTATTTGACTCAAGAAGAGGAAGAAGGTATGTTCTCTGTTGGGAAGGAGAGGCTGGACCAACAGCTGGTGTCTAAGAGAAAGAGTTCCCATCTATCAGGAACAGGAGCATAAATCTGCATTAGGTATCTACAAGAAAATGCTGGAGTTGTAAGCTCACCTACTCATTCTTCTGCCTTTCTATCTTGTGTTCTCCTTTCTCCTCAGCTTCTTATGAAGTCTAAGTCTTCTTGCATAGACCAAGACCTTCTAAAAGACAATGAGTCATGAGGCCAGTTTGGAAAAGGCTGCATCAAGGAAGAAAAGTAGAATGTTTACAGACAGGATTGGTACTGGAAAAGTTGAAACCATGATCTGGAGAAAGAACATGTGAGAGTGGAGCTTTGAGAAGAAGCACTATGCTTGGAAAAAGCCATTCTCATCTACATTGAGAACAGGTTTTCCTTGACAAATTTTCTGATTAAATTAGGTTCACTTTTATCAGATTCAATATAGCAATTTATTTTTATTCTATTTTTTTTCTTTTAGCTGCTGTTTTGTCAAGTGAGATCATGTGTGGAAATCTAGACATAGATAGATAGATAGATAGATAGATAGATAGATACATACATACATACATACATACATACATATATACATATGTATGTACATACATACATACACATACATACATATATGGATGGGTGGATGAATGGATGGGTGGATGGAGATACGTAGATTTGCTTTTATTTTTGTGTGTGTATGTGCCTTATGCATGGAGGTACCTATAGAGATTAGAAGAGGACATTGGATCCCTGGGAGCTGGAGTTATACATGGTTGTGAGCTGTCTAGTATGGGTGCTATGAATCAAACTCATGTCCTGAAGGAGAGCAGCAAGTATGCTTAACCACTGAACCACTGCTCCAGCCCTTGAATTGTATTTTTCGTCAATGAAACAAGATAAAGTAAAGGGACTATATTAATCAATAACTATGGTGATTTTGATAATAGGATAGTCAAAGGGAATATTTGAATAGAGTATTACAAGGTCTGATAATTTTCATTGCTACTGAAGGAGAGAAGTGGAATGATGTCTAGAGTATTGATTATATTTAGCTGAGTAATTCATAGAGAACGCTAATAACTGCATGAGTTGGGGAAGATACACAACTAACTCAAGTTAGATAACCATAGACATAGGATTATCAATGTTTGGAGCTGGTGGCAGATTCAGAACCAGAAAATTTTTTACAGTATAGATGGAAGGGGAACTTTTTTGCATAGTTAATACTTTATTTCACAGAGTTCTTTAGCCCCTTTTCAGTAAAATATGTTTTTCCAGTAGACACATGCTACTTCATAATGAAATTGTTTTGGATACTGTCTTCCTAGTGATCTTTTCAGATCCCACAGCTCTAGAGCTTTGCAGCCCTACCCCCATTTCAGATGCTGCTCACAAAACCCAGGTTGTAGGTTAAGGTCCTAAGTGACTGGCTATAAATTGGCCTTCCCACAGCCTCTTCCCTGGTCCCATTAATTTGTCAGAGAAACTCACTGCATTCAGGAAATTGTACCAGATTCATAAAGGTATTACAGTGGAGGCTGGAGACGTGCCATAGAAGAACCCTGACTGCTCTACTTGAGGACATGGGTTCCATTGCCAGCACTGACATGGCAGTTCACAACTATCTATAACTCCAGTACCAGAGGATCTGACATCATGTGGCCTCTGTGAGCATCAAGCATGCATGTGGAACACATGCATACATGTAGGCAAAAAGTTCATACAAATAAAACGAAATATATTTTAAAGAAGCATTACAATAGATGCAATAGTCAGTCAGGTAAGAAAACTACTGGGCAAGTGCCCTAATTTTGCTTCTCTGCTACTGTGATAAACATTGATCAAAACCATCTTGGGAAGAAATGTGTTTGTTTTGCCTTACCAGCTATTGAAGGGTGCCTGTTATTGAAGAAAGCCAAGGAAGGAACTTTGAGGCAGGGGCTGAACTAGAGACCACAGAGGAATGCTGCTTTTTATATAGCCTAGGCTTTTCTGCTTAATGATGGTAATATCCACAGTGGACTGAGCCCTACTATGTTAATTACTAATCAAGAAAATACTCCATAGACATGCTCACAAGCTATCCTGATGGAGGTAATTCATCAGTTGAGGCTCTCTTCCTAAGTGACTCTAGTTCCTGTTAAGTTGGAAAAGGCTAACCAGGAGAGGTACTGGGAAAGGTCCCTCCCTAGTAGCACCACCTTTCAGGCAGCTCTCTGAACACTTCTGGGTTGTTTTGTTTTGTTTGAGACATGATTATGTAGCTTTGGCTGTCCTGGAACTTGCTATGTCAACCAATCTGGCCTCAAACTTACAGAGACCTACCTACCTCTACCTCCAGAGTACTGGGATTAAGAGCATAAATCCCCATGTCCAGGTTTGCTTTGGGCTTTTATAAGACATGATTGTCTAGATCATTAGCCACTGGAGAAGAGTTCAAGTTCAGTCCTTTCTACCCACATCAGGCCAGGGCTGTCACTGAAATATCAACTCATTTTGCTGAGGTCCGTTCCCAAGCAGCCAACTTAGATACTGAGCTATCCAGAAGTCAATCCACTAAAAACAAATGTTGTTATTAGTCAACAAATTCCAAGTATTTCTACAGTTTTATGTCAGCTATCATTCATAAAACTAAGTAAGTCTTAGGAGCTGTGTTTTATAACTTAGTCAAATATCAAATATTAAAATGAAGATCATCCTAAAACCCATGTCTATAAGAGTTAGGGGAGCTATGGCTCAGGACTTTGGACACATACTAAATACCTATTTCTTATTGTTGTATAATATCATGCCTCTGCATGCAAATTAAAAATAATCCCACAGGAAAAGATGAACTATTCTAAGCAAGATGAACCAGTAAAGACCCCAATCAGAATCCAAGACATCCTGAAATTTTTAATTGACCAATTAATGATTAAAAACTTAAAATGCTAGCCATAATCAAGGGTCAGCAAAATGCTTCAGGGAGAAAATGAGCTTGCCATAAAGAAGACTTACTCAATTTTCTAGGCTCACATTATGGAAGGAAAGAATCAGCTCTCATAAGTTGTCATCTGACCCTTTCATACATGCCATAGCAAGTGTATTCTCTCTCTCTCTCTCTCTCTCTCTCTCTCTCTCTCTCTCTCTCTCTCTCTCTCTCACACACACACACACACACACACACACACACACATACACACACACAATCTATGTTTTAAATATTTCCCATGCTTGACATTCTTCAGACAATATGATAGTGTAAAACTGAGGATTATCATTGACTTGTTACCATGTGATGGTTAACATTGTCAACTTGATAGGATCAAGGAATCACTTTGACAACAGACTTCTGAACTGGTTTGTGAGGAATTATCTAGACTGAAGTTACTGAACTGAGAAAAACAACCTTACCTGTGGATGGTACCATTCCCTGGATTGAGCACCAGAACTCATTTCTCTGCTTCCTGATGACACACAGAGTATGACCAGCCATTTCACAGACCTGCCGTCATCACTCCCATGACATAAGAGACTGTATCTCCTAGAACTCTATGCCGAGGTAGATCCTGTTCCTCTTGGGTTGTCTCTTGTCTGGCTTTTGGCAGACTGGTACACACACACACACACACACACACACACACACACAGACTTACATGGAAGTACTGTACTCTTAATTTCTGTAATGGTTGCAAGGCCTTCACTGAGAATCATAATGACTATACTTTGGTTTTTGAGCTCTGCTTACTTTCCCCCAGTCTCTTAACAAAGACAGGCTTTCAGATCTGGGGGAATGAAACACTTCCGTTCTCATAGAATGGGGGCCATTATATCTTCATTTAGTTATCATCGATTTGCGAGGACTGCTAGGCAAGAGCATATCCAATGTGTCCATGTGATGCCCATGAATTTAAAACATAGTCCATTCTCCTCATTTTGTAACAATAATCCACTTTTTATTGGAAACTGTGATATATTGCCAAAGGTAGCATGATAACTTCCATTGTAAAAATCCAGTATGTTTCCTAGAGGGAAGAGTTTCAACTTCCAATTCAAGGGAAACATCAGTGTTTTGGGACACCATAGAAACATATCTCCCTTGGACAGGATGTTTTTCAAAATCATTGAATCATGACTCTCAGAGAAGAAAGAAAATTTCCTTCTAACATGTTAAGAATATTTGAAAGAGGAGCTATTCCCTCTTGTAACTGTCTCTTAATTCTCAGACATACTTGCTTCATCTCTAGAGCATTAACTGGCTGCTTTGAACAAAATTAAGAGTAAACTTAACATTAAATATGACCCTCACTAGAAAACATATATATGCATGTGTATATAATGTGATTTTTTTTATGTGTGATTGGATAAATAATTCTTCATGTTCATGAGTAGTGTTGTACCTAGGGACACAGCAGGCAGTGAGTGAACGTCCACACAGAACACAGACCTTTGCTGTAAAGACAGGATGCCACACAGTCTTGGCTTGCTGTCTCCAGGCTCTCTCACTGTCTTTGGTGCTTTCTATTGGTAAAAAGTCAACATTGCCAACAGTTAGTCCTTGTCAAGAAACACACATAGCTTCTAACTCCTGTTACATTGTGGATGGGCACACTGAGCAAACACTGCTGTCTAATGTGAATTAATTAATTAATTACCCATGAGATCACTGACTCAAATGATGACAAATTTCAGAGAACATGTTCTATGATAGTCTGACCCCTACTGAGTATTTACACAAAGTTCAAATATTGTTAGATTCAGAGCTTTTCCAAATTGCCATTCTATGGATCTCCTGCTAGACCTACTTTTAAAGTTTATGTAAAACTTGTCTCTTCTCATCTTGCTGTCAAGTCATGTAAGTTTCTAGCCACTATCAACACTGCCAGCAAAGGTGTGTACAGATGATTAGAGCCATCTGTCTTTCCACATATGGTGGCTAACTAGATAAACATCTAAGATATTTTCTCTTTACTATCTTCTAGGGCCACACTGAGCAGAGCTGCAATGTAATGTCTACCCAGTTTCTTCTCTTTGTTGTGATCCCATGTTCTTGTGTGAATGACTTTCATGTGTATAGAAACAAGGAACATTGCCATTATCCACTCATCTAGAGGTACATATTACAGATAAAATATTTAAAGACTGTGTTTTCCTTGATGGGATTGGTAATGAAATCTGAAGCAGGAAGACTTATGAGAATTATGCCAAAAGCTCTTGTGGAAATGAGTCCTCCTAAAATTAAATATAAAATGGGCCAACCAGCAAGCTTTCTAACTACTGCTGTGTACATGCAACAACTGAGTCCAAAACATCTCAAGAAAAGAAAAGCTTCTCACCTGAATAAAACGCATGACAGGGAAGATGCTGAGTGGAAAAGAGAGAAAGGACCATCTCCTGAAGGTGTTTCTGAGTCATTTGAGTAGTCTCCAGATTTCATGTTTACAAGAAAATTGATCCCCTAAGTGGAAATATCTGAGAGATGGCTAAGGAGCCACAGCAAAGGGAATGACTTCATTTCATTTCTGTCAGTCTAGAAGTTAAGGAGACTTTGAGAATCAGAGAAGGGAAAGACGATGAAGGCCTAGCTAAAAGGTAGTCCTCTGCCATTGAGTACTCTCCTAAAGATCACAGAGTCAAGCTGGGACTAGCACTGGATTACAGGTATGTCTTTCCATCCATATTTAATTTTCAAAGCCGTTTTGAAAAGCTCATTAAAACTGAGACTTGGACAGACACCAACTCTAAATGCCAAGAAGTGTTACGTGTAAGAAAAACTGCAGACCCCTGCCTAGCACTGTAACATGGGGATCGCCTGAGAATTTAGGAGAAGGCCTGGAACTCCAGCTCTGCCCAGAGCTCTTTCATCAGAATCTGCACTTTAACAACATTTCCAAGTTCTTCCTAAGTCTGCTGAAATTCAAGCAGCATTTCTTTTCAGGACAAAATTTTTGAGTATATAGGTATTATTGCACACAGAATTGACCAGAAATAAAAAGACTGAAAGCTTGTTAAATTTTTTAAAGATGTGTTCTCAATGTATTTAGTACTTTTTGCTTAGTGCAAACTCATTCACACAAAAGAGAAGTTTAACCATATTTAAAGTCTAGTTATTTTTAGTGTAGCAAATATTTTTAGATTCGAAAGTATGAAAACTATAAAGAGCATTAACATTTGAATTCTGAGCTCAGTGATTCTATAAGATGAAGAAATATCTATAAAGGATTTGGAACATAAAAGATTAACTTTAAAAATACAGTCAAGTCACCAAGACCTGATACAAACCTTAGAAGCATACTGTCTAAATCAACTACAAACCAACACTTGGATTAAAATGAGTAGAAACAAGCAAGGGGCATGGGTTTGAAAGACTAATGTGCCCTGCTTGACTTGATTCTGGATACATGACTGTGGCTACAGGAAACGAAAAAGGGCAGACATAGACCCATGTACAAAAAGGTTAGGATCAGGTAGGCTATGCTCACTCTGATGGAGCAGTGCCAGGTACATAGCAACTCAGAACCTCAGAGCATTTATGAAGTGCAGCATGGTAGGAGGGTTAGTAGTGTAAGTAGGAGGTCTCTGTACGGCATCCAGGAAGAGGAAGCTGCCACAAGTACATTTTGTACACTCTGCTGGCAGTCACACAGACCACAGAAAGGCTTTGTTAATTCTTATGGGTCTGACACACTGGCATCCTTGTCAATAATATACATTCATTTAAGACTTAGCAACTCACTCAGAGCTTCCTCCACTCTCCACAGTCTCCAAGCAACAATCAGAAGAATCAGTGTACTGTTTTGCTTTGTTTTTATTCCAGCATGGATCCTATAATGATTTTTTTAAAGTGCCAACACTCCTGCAATTTCCATATAGGGGTTCACAAGTGAAGTATGCTCCAAGGTGGAAGCCTGAGGTACAGACCTAGCCAGCCAGAGAACGTGTGAGGTACTGCAGTATTTTGAGGCATCAGTCCTACCTGCTTTATCCACAGCAACTCTTTCGCAAAGAGCATGCACCCAGTCCACCATAGTATGTGGCATGTGTCCATCAAGGTAGGATATACTGCAAAGGAAGAAATCATTCTCCAGAGTTATAAGTCTGGGTAACCAGAAAAATTATTCTACCAGTACTGATAGAAATGTCAGTAAATGAAGAGCATTTGGGAAGGAAGATGAATTCAATTTTAGATAATGAGATTTAATTTAAAATAACACTTATTATTTCTGTTTGATTATAAAAGTAATGCCTGGTTTTGGAGATAATTTTGAATATAGAGGAAAATTGAAGAAGACATTTTAAAAATAATCTTGTTAACATTTTGATTTATTTTCTTCTAAGCTTTCCCCTTCATATCTAAATATATAAAGCAAAAAAGTTATTATGTTTTATTCACGTACTTTGATCTTCCTGTTTTTCACTCAACATTCTAAGTATTTTATTATGAGGTATTTTAAATATAGGACTTGGATATAACAATCTATTTTTTAATTTATTTTTCATTTTATGTTTATGGGTTTTTACTTGAATATCTGTCTGTTCATAGCATTCATTACATCAGTGCCCATGAAAGGCAGAAGAAAGTATCACAATTTGCTGGAACTGAAGTTACAGATAGTTGTCAGAATCAATGTGGGCGCTGGAGTTCAAACCTGGGTCTACTGGAAATGTAGTCAATGGTTTTAACCACTGAGCAATCTTTCAAGCCCCACGTGAAATTCTATTTGTAAATGTTAAAATATATCTAAATTTCATCATTAATACATTTCGTAAGTTTGCATAATTATGAATAATAAAACATGCATTGTGGGGCAGGAGAGATGCCTCCATGGATAAAGTTCTTGCTGCATAGGCATGAGGATCCGAGTTTATGTCCCTAACACTCCCATAAAAAGCCAGGAAAGGAGGGGCTGGAGAGATCGCTCAGAGGTTAAGAGTGCTACTTGCTCTTCCAAAGGTCCTGAGTTCAATTCCCAGCAACCACATGGTGGCTCACAACCATCTGTAATGAGATCTGGTGCCCTCTTCTGGCCTGCGGGGATATGTGCAGACAGAACACTGTATAATAAATAAATAATCTTTAAAAAAAAAAAAGATTAAAAAAAAAGACAGGAAAGGAAACACACGCCTGTAATCTCAGTGATGGGAAGCATAGCCAGGCAGATCCCAAAGCTTCCTTGGCCATTCTAATCCATTGGTAAGTTCAAGGTTCAGGTCTTAAGAAATAAGGTAGAAATAGTTAGATGAAAATGCCCAAGATCAACCTCTGACCTCCATAGCTGTATGCATCATTGTGTGCACATAAACTCACACATATGTATAACACACACACACACACACACACACACACACACACACACACACACAGAAAGAGAGAGAGAATATTGCAAATGATCCACACTCCAGTTACACTAAATTTATAGAAAAATAGTTTTGTTTCCTTAAAATATATTACGTTATAAACATGACAAGAACATTATTTTGGAATTTATATTTAGTTCTAATAATTTCTCAGGGTAGTCTAGAGATTGAATCTTCATGTCACAGATTACAAACTGCTTAGAGCAACATGGAGATATATAATAGTTTCCAAACTATAACCCTGTAAACCGGTGTAACTATAATTCTTGCATGATAATTGTTTCATAATATATGTAATTTTACTATCTGAAAGTTAAAACCTTCCTTTAAAAAAAAAGAAAAGGGGAAATGCTATGGATATCGCTCTGTATAAATAAAATGCTGATCGGCCAGTAGCCAGGCAGGAAGTATAGGTGGGACAAGCAGAGAAGAGAATTCTGGGAACAGGAAGGCTGAGTCAGGAGATGCTGCCAGCCACCACCTTAAGTACCAACATGTAGAGTACCCATAAGCAACAAGCCACGTGGCAAGGTATAGATTTATAGAAATGGGTTAAATTAAAATAGAAGAACTAGATAACAAGAAGCCTGCCACGGCCATACAGTTTGTAAGCAATATATGTCTCTGTGTGTTTAATTGTTTGGGTCTGAGCAGCTGCGGGACTGGTGGGTGAGAGAGATTTGTCCTGACCATGGGCCAGGCAGGACTGGAGAAAACCACCAGCTACAAGCTGGTGTTATTTATTACTGGGAAACACAGGAGGATTCTCATTTACATTATTAAAGATTTTTTGAGAACACTAAGATTCCATGGGAAGAACATACCATAGACAGGTTGGAGATGGGTGAGTGATACTGGCTTCTTTCTGGACTGTACAAGTTGAGATGACTCCAATGAGTAAGTATTTAAACTTCACTGTTAAATCACAAAGAAGGGAATGTTAAATATAGTTGCCTCACAGTGCTTAAAATTCCATCTTATTTTTACATTTACAGATAAAACTCATATGTACAATCATGCATTGTATAATGAGTATTGATCAACGATGAACCAGACAGAGGACCTACAATATTATAATGGATCAAGAGCCATGCAGACTAGTCTTGGATCAACTTATGACTACCTGTCCATTGAGTTTCCTTCGGGGCAAGACACACTTAGAAATGGACTCTCACTGGGCAAGGACCAGTAAACCACGGGACAGCGTGTGAATTTGCAAAATTCCTGCAGCTTGATGGCCTTTTCTCTCTCATTGTATTGGTGATTCTTTGGGTGGTTTTCAGTTTTACTTTGTCAGTCACACATGCAACAGCATGAATTTTTCCCTGGAAATTCTGTTCTTTCTCAAATTTTTTCTCCTAAGATTCAGTAGGGGGCTAACTCTTCTTAAATTGCTTATCTGGAATTACTAACTACAACTCCTAATTCTGGGAATTTTTCTTATTCAATAGATACAGTTAGGTACATATGAGAAAACAACATTTGGAACATTAATCATGTCTCACAGTTCTGTAAAGGAGAGTATGACATGCACACACAGACTAGGGGAAAAGCCTCAGGAATACACATAGTGCCAACTGTTGAGAGTAAGTTCCCAGGATACCAAGCATATAGAGTCAATGACAGGATCTACTACGATCCAATGGGGTAAAAATGCAATGTAAAACGTGGGATGGAGAGATTCATTTTTACCACAGTCAGGGGCTTCTGTTGGTAGAAGAAGTTTGGTACAGTGGGATGGGAACAGAGTGCCGTATCAAAGTTTGCCTTTTATAGAGAGACTGAAACGTGAGAACCTCTTGTAGACAAGGGAACTGTATGAAAGCATGTTTTACAGACATGAAACGATGGTTTGAGTTTGAATATTGTTGTCCTTAAAGCCTTGTACCCATGTCTATTACTTTTAAAGCTTTGTGCCCATGTCTATTAGTCTTTGTAACTGCAAGTAGCTGCCAGCTGGCACAGTGCTTCAAGAGCAGGATGTGTCTGGCTCAATATTTAATTAAGCCTGCAAAAGTGCTGAACTCTGTGTCTAGGATAAGGTTATGTCAGGGTTGGGAAAGTGTATTTGGGGAAACGTAAAGGGGAACAATGGAGGCATTTAAGATTACAATGTATTTCTTACAATATGATATATTTCTTAAAAGTCACAAATAGAAGCCAATAATAAAGTTGTTCATGCAAGCCTAGCAGGGAAAAAAAAAAAAAAAAAAAAAAAAAAAAAACTCTGTTAAAGTATAAATAAAAACAGCTCGATGCAGAGATCCTCAGCCAGACCCCAGGTGGAGCTCCAGGTGTCCAATTGTCGAGAAAGAGGAGGGACTGTAAGAGCGTGAATTGTTGAGACCAAGATTGCAAAAAGGACAGGGACAAATAGCCAATCGAATAGAAGCACATGAACTATGAACCAAAGGCTATGGAGCCCCCAGCTGGATCAGGCCCTCTGGATAAGTGAGACAATTGAATAGCTTGAACTGCTTGGGAGGCATCCAGGCAGTGGGACCAGGACCTGTCCTTAGTGCATGAGCTGGCTGTTTGGAACCTGGGGCTTACACAGGGACACTTTGCTGAGCCTGGAAGGAGGGGACTGGACTTGCAGGTACTGAACCAACCAGGTTTAAATGAATCCCCAGGGGAGTCTTGGCCCTGGAGGAGATGGGAATGGAGGGGAGGGGATGGGGGGAAGGTGGAGGCGGGGGCGGGAGGGGGGAGGACAGAGGAACCCATGGCTGATGTGTAAAATTAAAACACAAATATAATAATAATAAAAAATAATAAAATTTAAAAAATATATACCCTGAAAACAAACAAACAAACCAGCTCGGGCTATTCAGGGCCACTTGTGTGCAATCCACCTGGTGGTCAGAATTTTTTAAGCTGACACCTCTTCCAGGTCTCAGGACCTGAAGCCGAGCTGAGGCTGGACTGCAGCAATAATTGAGCTGATACATTCTATCACCTAATGTACAGACAGCCAAAGAAGAGTGAAGAGGGAGCTGCAGGAGAAGAGAAACCCCAAGAAAACCGACGTGAAGGGTTCAAAGACACTTCCGAAGACTTTGGTTTGAGATTGATTAAAATTAGACTTCAACACCAAGAGGTTTTCACCACCCGGAAAACATTAGCTGTGCACTTTCTGCTGCGATGAAAGAGAAAACAACAACAAAATAACCATAGGCATACTTCTGAAGAGAATGAGACTTGCTCAAGGCAGGGCCTTAGGGGATATTCCTGGAGAAAGTGCAGTAACCCTGGAGGAGGCCTTTTACCTGTGTTATTTCTCCTGAAGACTTCCACGGGGCAAAATGTGGAGGATTGCTGCAAAGCTGCTGGTCCTGCCCCACGAGGTGCAAGGCACTTTGTGTGTGTGTGTGTGTGTGTGTGTGTGTGTGTGTGTGTGTGTGTGTGTATGTATGTGTGTGTTCTTTTATTTTAACTGAAGTGTTTAAAAGCTAAAAATTATTACATGAGAAAGTTTTTTACAATATGATTATGACTAAGAAATATTTTTGCACAGCTGTGCAATGTGTGTGTTTTAAGTAGTTATAAGAAATGTAAAGCATTCATACAATTTTAGAGTTTCAGTCAATTTATTTTTGTAGGAGTAAAAATGTGCTTTGATAAATTTGGTGTAGACTTTGGCCATCAAGGTGAAGGCAGCTGCTGTCAAGGCTGACAACTTGAATTGGACCTTCATGTTTGAAGGAAAGAATCAAATCTTCAAATTGTGCTCTGGTTTTCACACTCACACACCCTGACACACAGATATGTACACAGACACACACACACACACACACACACACACACACACACACACACAGAAATAAATACACATGAAGATATCTGAGTGTACAGAAGCCTGCAGCAGTGTACAGTAATGTCCTCAGCTTTTACATTCATCCATCCCTTGCCACTGATTCCCACCATCAACTCTAAGTCCTGTAAACACCACTCACACCGAGTGTCTTACAAAACTGAACTACTTTTAGTCTGTCGAATCCTATTATTACTGTATTTTTTCTATGCTCATATTTCTAATAACTCACTATTGTATAATCATTGACTACAGGATAGAGTATTGTAATTTATTGTATAGATTTGTAGCCTAGGAAGAAAAGGCTTTACTTGTATACCTTAGGGATATTCTAGACTACACCTTGTAGGTATAAATAAATATTCTTTCACTAATCCGAAGTGTTTGTACAAAGACAGCACTACCCAGTTAGGTGAGCCTCAGAATGTTGCCCCACTGTTAAGCTGTGCCCTCCATGAGTGTAACGCAGTGGTACAGAAAATCAAACAAGTTCCAAAGGAAGTAAATGAAACTGGAAAAACAAATAGAAGTTATGATCCATCGCAGTGAAACAATAGAAAATAATGGCACCAAAACTTGCCTACATAGAAAAGACCTGACGCCTTCAGACACATAACAGGCAGACAGACGGTTTATGTAAAGTCATAGAAAAATTCATTCCAGCTACATGTTAACTAAATCAATTGGCTTAGAGTTCACACCAAATAAAACAGAACTTAAAGAAAAAGAACATAGTGCTACATAATTTTTAAACTCCAAATAAAGATGTTAGCTGTATAAAACTAACAAAGTCTATTTGAGAGTAGATTTGGAGAAGAAAAGGATATCACTGTGAAATTTGAAAAGATAAGAAAATAAAATGTTCAGGCGGGTGTGAGATGTGAACTCAACACTGCCCCAGTGTAGTTTCCTGACAAGTAAATAGACAGCAAAGGAGGGAGAGGAAAGAGTGAGAAAATGGGCCTTTGAAGCCGCTCAGCGGCTGGAGGGCCCTACTGCCAACCCTGACACACTGAGTTGAATCTCAGTGGCCCACTTAATGAAAGAAAAGAACTCCTGGAAGTTGTCTACTGACTGCAGGTTATCCTCTGCCATGCCACAGCACACATGTGTCCCTCCCCCATGCAAAATAAATAAGTGGTCGGGGGGGGGAGAAAAGTGGATCTCCATTTTTTTTTCTCTTAATGAAAAGATTTCATGATTTTGTTGTTATTCTTGTTACATTCTAGGAATTATTGTACTATTTTTATTCCTGGTTTCTTTAAGAAACTATGACAGTGAACTCAGAACAGCATAATGCCCGTTGGATGCTAGCTTTGGGTCAAATGCTTCTTCTCATGTGAAAATGTTAAGTCTTTGAACCAGAACCATGTGTGGTTTCCTACTGCTCAGTAGAGCCAGTGGCCTATCAGAGTGCTGGGTACTTATTAACCAGAATAACACCATTTTTTTTCTTTTTTTTCATTGTTTGTTTGTTTGTTTGCTTTATGAGACAAGGTTTCTCTATGTAGCTTTGCGCCTTTCCTGGAACTCACTCTGTAGCCCAGGCTGGCCTCGAACTCACAGAGATCCACCTGGCTCTGCCTCCCGAGTGCTGGGATTAAAGGCGTGTGCCACCACCGCCTGGCTCATTTTTTTCTTTTTCTTTTTTCTTTTTTCTTTTTTTAAATGTGAGGGTGAAAAAAAAAAAAAACAAAAAAACCAAGTAGCTGTTGGAGGCTAAACTGTGTCTGTCCAACCCCAGGTTCACAACTGAGGTCTAACCCTAATGCCTTAATAATTGTATTCAGAAATAGGGTTATTAAGAGCTAAGATACATTGAAGTCCCAGAGATGAGTCTTAAACCAAGTGACAATTGTCTAACAAGAAGCATCAATAAACACACACACACACACACACACACACACACACACACACACGTATAAACACAGAGACTGCCAACACCAAGGAGTGTATCCATCTGTCAGTCTGAAGACAAGACAAGGAATAGGACCTCTGGAGAATCCAACTCAGCAGACCCCAATAGCAGACTTCTAGTCTACAGATGTCCAAAAAAACATTTCTGCTCAAGTCGCCCAGTGGGTGGTACTTGATTGTGAAAGTCCTACAAAACCCTGAACTCTTTGAGAATTTATAAGCAAAGGAGATAAGAAAAAAAAATCAAAATTAAAGGCAGAGGAGGGGTAAGCAGAATCATTGTAAGAAACATTTAAACTTAAAATAAAAACCTCCCTTTAATATAAACCTTGTTAGATATAGTGGAAATGCTTTCCAGTCATTGGTAAATTGTCCAGGTTTTGCATTCTCATCCATAGGTTCAAATCCCCAATTGAGCCTTGTAAATAGTGTAAGGTTTGGAAAATACTTTATTTCTCTGGCTTCCACACTCCTCATGAGAGCAAATAGAAATATAAATCACACAGAAAGTTACAGACACCAAGTAGGGCAATGGTGGTGCATGACTTTAATCCCAGCACTTGAGAGGCAGAGGCAGTTGGATCTCTATGAGTTCAAGGCCAGCCAGCTCTACAGAGAGAATTCCAGAATATCCAGAGCTGTTACCCAAAAAGTTACAGACAGACACCCAATCAGATAGCTTGTAAGAGCGATGTTCTTTGGGAAGCTCCTCAGGTACTAATATTGTTTAATAATTATTTGTTAGACAGAGCCTTTCCTTTGTATGAAGAGTCTAACAATTTCTTAAGGCATTACTGTTTAGGACCTTCATCACCTAGCTACTAAAATTTCCAGGAAATCCAAATATCCTCTTTTCTAAGCAGTTTGCCCATATTTTACTCCTCACTATATATTTTTGTAGTAGGTAATAAGAAGCAATGGCTATTCAGGTTTGCTGTAGCCACAGCTGTATTATGATGGGTAGAGGCTTTTAACAACTTTCCCTCAGAGGCCAATGGAAGTGAGCCTTGACAATTAACCTCACCTTCGAGGTCCTGTCTAATTAAACACCTTAGCCAGCAGAACACAAAATATGCACTGTTACTTAAAAAAAAAAAAAAAAAAAACATTCAGGGTTGGGGATTTAGCTCAGTGGTAGAGCCCTTGCCTAGCAAGCGCAAGGTCCTGGGTTCGATCCTCCATTCCAAAAAAAAAAAAAAAATCATTATGGATTTCAGTTTAAACCCAGGAATGGGCTCATATGTTGTGGCTTGTATTCAAGATGGGGTTTTAAGGCTGAAGTTTCAAGTACTTGCAGGAGCAATTGGAAGTTGCTTGTTGCACAACTAAATATGGTGTACCACTTCTCTCAAACATAATGGTTTAAGTGTTCTACTCTTTAATATTTATGATGTTATAAAAAGGCTGTATGTACTTGACATTTTCAGGGCCAAATTTTGCAAATGGTCTTAACCCAGCCTCTAAATTCGCAAACACAAATTATTTGGGCAAATATTTCTGGTAGTTAGATGGAAATGCAGTGTTTGAGGATGTTATTTGATGCACATAGTTTTAGGGGCCATACTCAAATTAGGGACAGCAGACTTTTCCCTGCCTCCCAAATCCTTGCAGATCTCAAGTTTACTTATATCCATCAGTTTTAACTGAAAAGTACAAGGAGATGATGGGAATATAGAAATAGTTTATTATACACACACCCAGTGAGCTCAGGTCTTCGTGATCGTTGCCTCTGGTTTTCCATAACTTCATAAATGAAAGCAGGTGGAAAATTATTTTCTATTTCTTTCTAGGGATATGGATTCCCTTGTCTCATGTTTCCAAATAGATATAATGAAACACCTGAACTAGACAAGAGAGCTACTCAAATGAGCAATGCTCCTTTCTAAATTTTAGGAATAAAATCAAGTGCAAAATGGAATTTTCCAATCTACACCTATTTTAATTGTGATGTTTCCTTTATTTGTGTGTGTGTGTGTGTGTGTGTGTGTGTGTGTGTGTGTGTGTGTTTCAAATCTTTTCTAAAGCTCAGTGAGTGGTCTTCCCAGAGTCTAAGCACCTGATTGATTGACAGATTATTTTACAACTAGTACTTATTACTCCTTTCTATTAAAGGCTGAGTGGCTTTTAAAGTGAAAACAATAGGGTGAAAAAAAGGTCTTTGATTCATTTATTTCAAGTAGAAAATTGAAGAGAATCACGTTCTAAAGTCAATGATTTTGACAGTATAGGCATTTCTCTCCTCGTATATTCATCAACATTCAAAAATTGTTGTAAGTGGACACACAATGCAAAGAGAAAATGCAAAAAATGTATGGAAGGACTTCAGAATAACATGCAATAGTAGCAATTGATCTTTCCTTCATTCTTATGCATTTAAATATAAAGCTAAAATAAATGGGTGGGGGCGGATTTTGAGCCCAGTGCAAATTCTTGTGAACTGGAAATTAGTTTGTATGAAAACTGCAGGTGTGGCCTTCTTTCCACAGTTTGTACAATGATTCCCTTTAAAAACAGTTGTTTCTAAAATAGAGAAATTTCTAAGATTTTGCTGCTATACTGCAGCATGTATTATATTTTCCAAATTAATTTTGTGGTTTTCTTTCTGTCCCATTGTTTCATGGCTGCTATTTTAAATAAATAAATAAATAAAAACTAAATTCTTGTTTTGCCACTAATAAGATTCAACAATTGTCCTTTGTTACTGTGCTGACTTTAAACAACAATATCTACATAGTACCTAAATAAAATACTACATAGTGTCTAGGAAGATTGAAATGCTGTACAACTTTTAGTTAAAATAAATAAGCCAATTGTTAACAAATGTGAGCAGCACAGGCTTCTGCACTAAACACACTCTTTGATGCTTGGAAACAATGTAATTATCTGATGTAGACAGCAAAGGTCTTTATCTATTCAAGTTGTTTGATAAAATACTGTAGGCTGGGTGGTTTATAAATAAGAAAACATATTTTTCTCCATTCTGGAGGTTAGGATATTCCAGTTCCAAGAGCTGGAAAATGTGGTGACTGTTGAGCACCCGCTTCCTAAATGTGATTGTATATACCAGGAGGCAGCAGGTAGCATCTTTTGTAAGGGCACTGATTATCGGGGGAGGTCCCACCTCTAATGTCCTCACACACAACTGTAGTGCATAGCCATCCCAGCATTGGCCTGGAAGTTCCAACCCCCATTGAGGCTTCGGTAACGATCACGCCCACAAGGCGGGGCAGAGGAGGGAGCGGAAGACCCAGGATCAAGAGGAGGGCTCTCTCTTGGTTCCGGGACCCTGGACACTGGAGGTAGACCGAGCAGAGTTCTCCAGAGAACTCCACTGGACTGTGCTATACCTTTGCCAGACCCTGCAACCTACCCCTTCATTTGTAAGTTACCCCACAAAATAAACCTCCCTTTTAACTACGTGGAGTGGCCTTAATAATTTCACCAATACACAACAGGTTAGGTTTTACCAAAGGAATTTCGGGGGGGGGGGGGGGGGGGGGAGGACACAAATATTCATATAATAGCAGTAACTTGGAATCTAATGGTAATGTATAGTTTACACCATTGCTTTTAATGCTTCATATATTCAAAAATCACCATCTGAAATTTGCTGCTCAGTGATGTAGGATACATAAGAGATGTTTGTCAAACTGCCCTTGTGTATGACAATAGCCTGCATTTTTGTTCACGTGTAACTTAATGGCAATGAATCCAAGATGGCTATTCAAGGTGGCATGATTTTACATGGGAAGCACTTTGCAATACAGTCATGTCTAAAGAAAAAGCTGGTATATCTGTATCTTATTCACTATGCTTCCATTCCTAACTGGAGTTTACAAGTAGAAGGGAGAATGAATGGGAGACAGGTGCAATAAGTTGAGCCTATATTTCATCACTGCATACAGCAAACCCTCCACATGCATGAAATGGTGTCCAGAATCATACTGAACAAGAGGAAAAACTAGGAAGTCAGTAAGAACAGCTGTAATATTTCTCCAGGTGATTCAAACAGTTGCTTTGAAAGCTCATGCTTCCAGTCTCTCTCCAGTTAGCTTTGACAGTTAACTTATAGTCATCTGAAAGAGAGCTTCAACTGAGGAAATGCCTGGATCAGATTAATCCATGGGCATGTCTGTGGACATTGTCTTGATTATTAACTGATGTAAGAGAACCCAGACCCACTGCGGGTAGCCCTATCCATAGCAGGTGGTTACTGAGCTGTGTAAGAAAGTTAGCTGGGCACGAACTTGTGAGCCAGCTAGGGGACAATCTAGAAAGTAGCGTTCCTCCATATTTCCTGCCTCTGTGCTCTTCTCCAGACTTCCTTCAGTGATAGTCCATGACCTGGAAGTGTAAACCAAATATTTCCTGTCCTCCCCTGGACTGATTTTGGACTCAATTCTCTATCACAGCAAAAGAAAGGAAACTAGGGCAATGTTTACAACCCTTTTCTCTGATGTGTGGTTGGTTATCTTTAGCGGGGAGACTGGTATACAGCCACAGGTTGAGTGATCAAGATCACTGAACTCTTATAATCAACAGAGAAAAATTATGACATGTTTGTTTGCTTACTAGAACAAGATGAATGTTATATTTTCAAACGTCAACATCACTCAAGTGGCATTGCAAGATGCAAAAACCCGAAATAACTCAGCATTCGACCACAGCACAAGTGGGAGACATGACAGTGTCAGTTATGTATCATAACACAAGGCACTGGACACATGTGAGTGACAGAGACACCAGACAGAGGTGCTTACTATTTGCAAGCATCAGGGTATCACAGATTTATAATAGAATGGATGCTTATGTTTACAAAAAAATCATTAGATGAAGTTTAAAGACACTTCATTTATTCTAGGCAAATAAAATGCAAAATGTAAATATCAGCAAAAAGGATGAGGAAACACATGATATAACACTGTAGCTGTGTCTCACTGTCCATCTACAAATAAACAGATTAAGGAAGCACTTGTAAGTATTTGCAATGTAGCCACAGAGGTAAGCAGGTGTGACTGGAAATTTTTACATTAAGTGAAATAAACTAGACTCAGAAAGGCAAATGTCACATATTTACTCTCATACTTTGAAACCAGGTTGCATATGATACACACATGCACATAGATACACACAGATATAAACACACATAGACACACTGGCACACACAGACATAAACATACACAGAAACACACAGACATACACACACACATGCAAACACAAATGTGTATGTACACGTGCCATATTTGAGGAAAGGAAGGACCTAGCAAGAGGAGGAAAGTAGAGAACAGACATAAGAAGGTGAATATGAAAGCATAGTGTAGAACAAAATACACTTAAGCTAAAATGCCATTATGAAACACATCTCTTTCTCTACAGTGAATATATGCTAATGAAACTTTTTAAAAATAGGCTAAACTGTGGCCTAGTGAGAAGGCTCACCAAAATATGCACAGATGCACATATACAGACACATAAATAATTATATACCATATACATACACAATTATGTAAATTAGTCAATTGCAGAAGTCAGGATAAAGTCTGATATTGCAGAAAGATTATTTTATTAGAAGAATAAAAACTGTACTTATCTTGCTGTTTTTGATGCTTATTTGAATGTAAATGTTTTTAAGCCCCCAATTGTACACTTCAGACATGTACATAGCACTATATGAAAAGCAGCCCTTAAGGTAAGAAGGAAAAACTATACAAAGAGATGCCATGAAAGAACAGATGGCAGCATGCGAGACCAGCGTTCAGAATTGTAGCTCTCAATGAAGTGTTGGCAATTTTTATCAAGATATTCGATTTCTTCCAAACTGTAGTTTCATCAGCAATAAAATAGAAACCCTCACCTATAACACAGATATAGTAATGAGATTAAATTATATGTTGTGTTAAATCAATACATATTAGTTCCTTTCATTTTTCCTCTCCTCATGATTCTAGACAGGACTCTTTTGAACTATGCCACAAAGTAGGAATGTATATACATAAAGGTTGGACAACTTTCCAGTATCTTTCAGGAATGGGAGATATTATCTCAGCACAGTATTCTGTTCTAAAGGAAACACCTGGAGAAATAAACAAATATAGCACATCTCCCACTTCCAAATGAAAACTTCGGACACTTTAAATATAACCCATAAATAGTGAGAATAAGATGAACCTTCTAGATGTAGCTGCAGCTCCTGACTTGTTAATTAGGTCCACTCATGTGCCTGTGTGCAGTAAATACTGTAAGTGATTCTCAAGGTTAGACTTGGGCATCAGCTTATTTTAAAATCACCCAGGTGATTGTGCTCTATATTGTGAATAAAGAACCAGTGGTCTAGGGAATAGAAACTATTGTTCTGAAGAGCTGATTGCCAAAACTATCTAGCATTTGTACTGCAGAAAAAAAAATAGGGTAATTTTTGGTAAAGATTTTTAGTCAAAAGAATGCCTGCACTGAAATTTCCTATTTAGGGATCCTATCTCTGTACAATGTGAACATCAAAGTGGCTTTTCAGGATCTAGAGAACAGTAAGTCCATTGAGAATTGCTGCCTCAAGTCATTAAGATAATTCAAGGACCTGAACAGTTTGCGCACTGCCTTCCATCCATGGTCATTCAGAGCTTTTACACCAGGCATTACACCCAAGCAATTTGTGGACATCTGGATATACAGAAAGCTCTAAAAGCCTTTTTCATGATCTTTAAAAACAATCATTTCATAATTTAACTTCATTTGAATAATTTTTACATAAGTGTACTTACCAGAGACTTAGATCTTCCCAAGTCACCTAATTCAGACTAAGGTTGGAACAAGGTTTTAAAAACAAGAATTACTTTTTTCAGAGAGAGAATCTACCATTAACAAGGATGTTTTCCAAGTTTCCCTCTTATACCTTCAAGAATTCATTCCAATATTATTACACATAGAATTGGTACTCCTACAAATTCTGTCCCACTTTTATCCCAGCCCATCTTGTAGGTAGGACAAATTGTGGCTGGGTTGGTGTCCCAATCCCTCCCCTGGAAGTCTTGCCTGGTTACAGGATATAGCCTGTTCAGGCTCCATATCCTCCATTGCTAGGAATCTTAGCTAGGGTCACCCTCATAGATTCTTAGGAGTTTTCATTGCACTAGGTTTCTTGCACATCCCTGAGATGACCCCAGATTCCAGTTGTCTCTCCAATTACTCATTCTAGAGACCTAGGATAGAACTGAACACAACTGGGGGAAAATGCTGATGTAATGATGCTTAGTGATATTCTGCTATACTCATAGATCGATGCCCAGCCCAATTGTCATCAGAGAGACTTCATCCAGCAACTGATGGAAACAGATGCAGAGACCCACCATCAAACATTAGGTGGAGCTCTGGGAATTCTGTAGAAGAGAGGAGGAAGAATTATAGGAGTCAGAGAGGTCATGGACACCACAAGAAAAAACCCTGAATCAACTAACCTGGGTGCACAGAGATTAAATCAACAGCCGGGAGGCTTACATAGGACTGACCTAGACCCTCTGCATATATGTTACAGTTGTGTAGCTTGGTCTTCTTGTGGAACTCCTAACAGTGGGAGCAGGGCTGTCCCTGACACTGGTGCCTGCTTTGCAGACTCTTTCCTCCTGCTGCATTGTCTCATCCAGAATTAATAGGAGAGGAGGTGCTTATTCTCACTGCAACGTGTTATACCATGGTTGGTTGATATCCATCAGAGGCCTGCCTTTTTCTGAAGGGAAGTGGAGGCAGAAGAGTGGATGGGAAGGGTTGGAGGGTCTGGGAGAAGAGGGAGGAGAAACTGTGGTCAGGGTGTAAAATAATAATAAAATAAAATAAAACTGGTATTCAGTTAAATGCTTTCAATCTGGTAATAGTAAACATTTTTTTTTTAGTTAGTAATGTTTTGACCAGAATGAAATTTCTTCCCTCCTCCCATGCTGTTAGGGCTTGAACATAGGGCTACATGCTTGCTAGGCAAGTACCCAACCACTAAGTTACTTCCCAAATCCCAAATACAGCTTCCTGGGGACATGTTACCTTCTTAGCTTACTTGTACATAAGGATTCAATATTTTACTCCTTAGTAATAAGAACACTTACAGGTTGAGGCAGGAGATTTTATAGAGAAAGTAAATATCTCTATAAATACTAAAATATACGAATATCAACTAATGGGACAGAGAAGATTGGAGAGGTCTGCCAGGAAATGACATGGTAGATTTTCTTTAAAACATTTCTCCCCATTATGTGAATATTGCCACATTTGCAAAGAAAAGTAAGTCTGTCCAGGTTGTACTGGATAATGAATCCCTCTCTCTCTCTCTCTCTCTCTCTCTCTCTCTCTCTCTCTCTCTCTCTCCTCAAATTGTCAAATGATTGATAATAGATATATATTGAGTATAAAATATTAGTTTTATAATAGCAAATGTGATTTATGATAGTTATTTTATGGAAGGCATTATAACACTACTACAGATAGAACTTTTCTAAACCTTACCTTGTATAATTTGAATAGTGGTGGTCATTAAACCTTTGCAAGGCTTAATTGCACTTCTGCACTCTGGGGATCAGTGTGAGCAATTGTGTAAATGACACTAGATCTCAGTGATTAAGTTATAAGAAAAGAAAGAGAAAGTTGAGCAAATTGTCAGTGGGAAAGACTGCACATAACTCAATTGAACTTTAAAAAATTTGAAGGTGGATTGATAAAATTGATCCAAGCAAACTCTTTATGCTTTGAGACCAGAGAAGTAGTAGATATGATCTGAAAATTGGAAAGTTGGGAACAAGGAGGGAAAAAAAAGACCAAACTCTTTTACACAAAGGATAATAAGCATATGGAATAAATGACTATAAAGGGCCCCTGAAGCAAGAGACATCACCGAATACAGGAGGGAATGAAATGAATTTCTAAATGAAAAGGGAAGACAGAGAGGAATGGGGAGAAAATAGGCTAATGGAAATAAGGGGGACTTTAAAAAGCAGGTATGATGAGCAGAGGAACGTTTCTTTGGGATCCCTTTGCTTCTTTTCGATAGAACTGTTAAATGGCTTTTGGCATAGCCTGTAATCTAAAATAATGTCGTAGCATGGTGCTCTGTGCTGTCACAAATGCTACATGGCACTTTACATTCTGTCTTTAAGGGTGTCAAAATACAAATGTGTAGAAGGCTTCTTGACTCTGCAAATAGGTGGTTGAGGCACACTGCTCACCTTTGTGACCCGTGAAGTTCCCTGTGCATCTTGTATATTCAAATAATTTCTCCTTAGTCTGTTGCTTTAAAAAATAAATCAAGACTAGCCCACAAGCACCTATAATCTAGTGCACATCTTAATAATAGATGAGATGATTTTCAATAAGACAGGCAGAAAATATGAAGCCATATTAACCATTGGTAAACTATTCATAATGGGACCAATTGTCTCTCCTTGAGCACACTGTAGGCTGATACATTCAGAGAGTCCCCTGCGTTTTTTAGCTAGAAGCATGAATCTTTTTTAGGAAAGGGTGCAGGGCTGAATTCAGGATTTCAAGTGATAGATGACTAGAAACATTAATATGTAAGGTATTCCTAGCTAATTATGCAACAGTTACTTCAGTGATTTAGACAGGGATTGAGTTACCTTTGGGAGAAAGGATTGGGCTTTTAAGTCATGCTAACTAAGTATTATTACTAAAAATTATAGAGCAGTGTTACTGTTAACTCTATTCCAAGGTATAAACACACTAGTGGCTTCCTGTCTAAATTACAAAGCAACCAGATACACTTGTCATATACTTAAAAATTATTTACTTGGTTCAAACATGCAAGAAAAGAGAATTTTATTTAATTTGGGCATTGTTATGCTTCATAAATATTCTCTTTACTGATATGGTCTTTTCCAAATGCTTAGACAGCACTAAACATTAATTTTAAAATATACCAGAGAACAGATCATGACATTTTATGAGAGACTAATCCAGAACTTTTGGGAGTTCTTAATCATAAAAAGACTTTGGCAGATGGAAATATTCAATAGCACATAAGGATCCTTGTCAAAGTTTGTTGGTCTAGATGTCTGACTTCAAACTGCATGTCGGTTCTGAGATCTTTCCACTATTTACAAAAAAAAAAAAAAAAGTGCAAAGTAAATCAGTCATAAATGGGGGCCTGTTGAAGAGCCCCCAGAAGATTTTAGTTTTTTTGTTGTTGGTTTTTCGAGACAGAGTTTCTCTGTGTCTGGAACTCACTTGGTAGACCAAGCTGGCCTTGAACTCACAGAGATCTGCCTGACTCTGCCTCCTGAGTGATGGGATTAAAGGCATGCGCCACCACCACCCAACAAGACAAAAAGATTTTAGTTTTAAGAAATAGCATTTAGCCCGGCAGTGATGCCCACATCTCTAACCCCATCAGAGGCAAGCAGTTTGAGGCTGCCTTGTCTACAGAGAGAGTTCCAAGACATCCAGGGATATACAGAGAATTGTTGTCTTGAAAAGCAAAAACAAAAACAAAAAATTTCCTTCAATGGGTGTGGATTGCTGGGTTCATCCACCCAGAGCAGTTGGGAATATCTTGGAGCTGCTTTGGGCCAGGTCTTACCTTTCCCCAAAACAAGAAATGCAATGCTAAACAACCATGGCATTTTCTTCCAATATATTGGGCTCATACTAGAATTAAAGTCTATTTAATAATTGTTACACAGGTGGAATATTGCCCAGGTTCTAAAGAAAATCTATGTGAAAGATGTTAAGGCATTAGACTGTTTCTAGTCAAATTTGATGTCTTTCTGATGATAGAGAGGTTCATAGCTAGGCAGAAAAACAGACACATAGGAATAGCTTTTATTCATTTTACACGGAGATGCTTGGAGAAAAAGTCTGACCTCTCTGATACTTAAATGTTGTTTCTCAAGATAGACTCTTTCTTAGGCTGATTAGAAAGACTAATAAAGGATGGGAGCATGGAAGTGTTCTCTCTCAAAAAAGCACTGAAAGTTTGGTAAGACATACTTGGTTTGCGGTGATGTGCTCTCAGAAGAGATTTGTTTTGCTTTCTTTTCCTTTTATTTGGGAGTTTTTGATCTATTTTCCCCAAAGAGTAGATAGAACTTGTTACATGGCTAGACAGTTAAACAGACAAACATGTACATAAAGAAATAATACCATTAATTTATTTTAATGGTATCTCCTTGAGAATTTTGTTTTTCAAAGTAGACTATATGGTATAGAAATACACAGACAATAATAAATAGAAATATTTGTCCCATGCTTCAATTTCAGGATGACAAGATTTACTGTGTACAGTTAGAATAACACATATTGTATTTTTGTGGATGTTGACAGTAATTTTCAATATGCAATCTCTCGGGAAATTTATATTCTTCCAATCAGCATGGAACTGTCTATCAAAAATAACACTATAAATTTTTTTTAACTTGGCACTGCAAGTGTTCCTGGGCTTCCTTAAAACAGCTCTGACAGATTAGCAATCTTCCTGTAAAAATGACCTCTGTCATTCTCCCTAGCGCTACTTAAGTTATTTCAATGCCGTTGAATTCAGAGGAGGAGAGCGGCTTCCCTTACATTCTCTTTCCCTTTGGGACATTTTAGAACAATTTGTTTAAGGCACAGAATTTATGGATATTTTGAAACAGTGTTGTTTTCCTTAGAATGCAGCCTACATTGAAATTGAAGGGTTTTTTTCCTAATTAAAAGCAAAACTAAAATCCAAAAGAAGATACTCTTTGCAAATTGCTTCCATCATTTTTGAACCCTGCTAAGCATTTTTAGTAGATCTGTGCCCTTAACTCATCTTTTGCATGCTAACAATTTAATCTGAATACCAATATAGACACAAAATAAACGATTGTTTCCTGCCAGAGGTATCTGCAGAAGAAGTCTTGGAGTAAAACATTGTCTTTGCAGCTCATTGTGTCTCTAATTAGAGTGGAAGGAGGCAGAAGCTTGCTGGTGTCAGTCTGTGTTTAGCATGCCCTGGAGCCTCAAACTCCTGTGGGTATCAAAGTGCACTAATTAAAAGAGGGGTCCACAATACGGCACTAAACATCAGAGTACGAGGAAGAGTCCAGTGTCCTCGGTGCCTTTGAGAATCCGTGGCCCACGCTAATTACCCATTGTTGAATTGGCTTTCCATTCTGCCAGGAATGAATGGTTCCACTCTCCCTCCTCCCCCGCCTCCTCCCCTTTCTATTTTACCATCTTTGCTTTGGCCGCCTAATTAATCTTATGGAAATCTCCCGAAGCCAGATTCCAGCAAGGTTGCCCCGATGTTTATAATTTGATTTGTGATGATAAAAGTGAAGGCACCCGGTGATGGAACAGTGTCATTTCCAACACTCTCGAGAATCGGAGAGGCTATCAATCTTTCCCACGTGCACGGCAAACTGATATGCTAGAAAATTAACTTCAATTAATAACAGAAATCCCCAGACACACCGGAAAGTGGAGCTGCTTTGAAAGAGAACCTTCAAAGATGTCTCTGGACTGTCTTTCATACGCAGACCTTTTTCATAGAAGAGATCCTCAGCGAGGAAATATGTATGTGTATCTGTGTTTATCTTTCTTTTTAAATTTTACTAGTTTCAGTGAGATATGGTATCTTCGATATCTAGCATAGATTGAATTTACAGTTGTCTTTATTTAATGCCCAAATCTTCAAGTCTTGAAGCTTCCACATTTGGTGCCTCTTTTCTTTGGTTTCATGAGCCAAGAGATTTTAAACATCATTTGAAAACTTTACTTCACCTTTAAATCCTTTATATGAGCAGTCAGCATGTTAACTTAAAAAGTGTAGTGTGTGTGTGTGTGTGTGTGTGTGTGTGTGTGTGTGTGTAGACATACCTAACATGACAACACTCACCAGTAGTTATCATTGGAGACCATTCAATAAAACCCATCTAATAAAATCCTTCCACAATATTAATTTATAAATAATATAGTAATAAAGACCTTTACTTAATAAACTTTTAAGTATTACCTTAAACAATATGTCTAATTCTTATATGTCTAATTGTGGATTGTTCACTCTGTATAAAATAAGAAGGCAATTACTCTTTGCAGTACAATTTCAGCTTACAGATTAAAGTATTTAAAACATTTATAGCATTTTATCACAAGTAGAATGTATGTACACCCGGAATAATTCCGTAGATGGCTCATCTCTACTCCATCCTTCTCCATCTTTTGCTTCGTTTTATCCTTATATTTCTACCTACTTCATTTCTTTATCCTGTTGAAAGTCATTAGGTTAAAAAAGCATATTTCTCAGAATTATAAAATAAACAATTACTACCCATGAATACTGAGTATCTGTAGGCTATCAGGCTTGCCAATTGGTCAGAAAAGGTATGAGGCACTGAGTTCATGGTTCATGAAAATAGAAATGCTAAAGCAGTGTAGTGATGCCACAAAGTTGTTGAAACTTAAAGAGCAACAAACACATCACAGCATTATTACATATTCTCATAAACAGAAAATTACCACATCTTAGCTTCTTGAAAGTTAACTTCTAATTTTATTTTTATTTTGGTTCTTCCCAGGCTTATTGAAAATATTACAGAACAGATTCAAATAGCTCCACATGGTGTTTTAAAATGCACCCCAACTGTAGGCTGAGTGACCTGTGGACAGACTGCCCAAGTTGAAGTTCAGAAGTTGGTGTCAGGATCTACCTCAGTGATCTGATCTAGAAGTTAGACCTCAGGAACATAATTACCTCTCCTCTTTCCTGTTCACGAAACTTGATAGAGATACCTCTCATGCCCCCTCCTCCAGTTGCCTTCATCAGATGTGGGACATAGCCATGCAGTTTCCTGCTGGGGATAATGGTGATCTCCTAGTACACAGGCTTGTTGGTGTAGAAGTTGTTACCCAGGCGCATGTAGTTCTTCTTCATAACAACACAGGCTTTTGGGTCAAAAGCAGCTATGTTGGTGGATCATGGTAAAAGAGCAGACTTCTATTGTTTTAGAATAAAAAACAAAACAGAAACCTGTCCCTTAGCCAAGTATGAACTCTAAGTACAAGTCTAGTTGGATTTGCAGTGAGCACTGGAAACCCCTCAGTGCCCACATACTTGGTGGGAAATTCCTCAATATTCCTTTAGGAAACACAATTATTACCTTGTTTCACAAACTTTTGATTAATTTGCTTTTAACAAAATGAAAATATTGACATCCTTTATAATTAAAATGAATCACTACCATTGTTTTTATGAATCAAAATCAGGAGAAAATGGAGAATGTGTATTAAATAAAAAGCCTCCTGAAGCCTTGGCTTCTTCACTAGACTAGTTACATTGCAGAACTTCAAATGTTTAGAATTGCTGCCCTATGACTGACTTGCTTTGGTACCATCTCTTGTTCTTTAAATGATTACGGACAGACAGAATGTTAGGATCATTTATGGATGCTATGAATTGTTATACCATACTAACTTGATCATTTATATAAGCTACAATGTCATTGGCTGAAATTTTATTTCACTTTCTGATAGTAAGAACTTCTTTTTAAAAAATAGAATCATAGTCCAGTTTAAACTACCAAAGAATAAAGTACATGCTATCACATGAGTTTTTGCTTTCACATTAAAGACAACATTTTGAACTCTCTTTACCAAAAGTTAATAACTATTTATTTGTAAAAAGAAAGAAGTGTCAAGTCTAATGTGTTCAAATTCATATGTTAAATTTGTGTTCATAATGTCAGAGTAGAAATGCCCAGTTTACATCTTATTAAAAAAATCATATCTACTCTAGAAATTACTTAACAAAGAAAGATATTTATTGTGATCATGCTATTGATATGCTGTAAAACATCAGCAACTGTGATTTTTCAGAAATAAATTAAGTAAACCTTCACTTATTTTTTAATTTCACCTAAATGGACACATTCATTTAAGCACTTTTATATTGTATATAATCAAATTATAAAACACTATCAATCTCATGCTGTATAGAATACAGTCAATTAAAAATAGGATTTTTCCCTATGAAATAAACATGTTCTTAAAATGAGTGGTTTTAAGGAAATGAAAAGAATCAAGACAGAATAAACCAGAGGCATCATGCAGATTCACGAATACTATTAGCTTGATTATGCAAAATCCGTTCGCAGACACCCTCACAGAAGAGACAATGAAATATTAACATTTACATATGTATTGTTATGATTAATACAAACCTGTGCAACTGAATTGTGAAGTCTAAAAGTGATATATGTGCAGGAGCAAAGCGTTTCCCAAAACATCAAGAGTGTGAAAACCAGAATTCATGGTCACTTTCAAAAGAAATGTCTATCCTAAATACTACCTGATTATACAACCATGGTTATCACATACCCAAAGGAAAACCCATGGAAGTACAAAATCGTAGCTGAAGACAGATACCTACACTTTCACAGCATCTAGCAATCTTTATTATTAGTATTACTGTGACTATTGTTATTATTATCAAGGTGACTGTCATTTAGGGTTGTACTCAAATGTCTCCAAAGCCTAATAAAGGTCACATATACATTTCCACCAGAAAGTAGAGAAATCCACTCAGTTAGTTTTGTAGAACTACATAAAAATGCTAGAGTGTGATTATGAGTAGGGTCATATTATTTAGCAAAATTTCCAAGTGAGTACTAGATCGTTTCCAGATCCATTGGTTTTCCCACCGTGCAAGGATTGGCTACCTCCACAGAGTGTGATTACCTCTCATCTTAGATATTGTTTAATACATTTCATGTAAAATAAAAGGAAACTGAATGATGTAATAAATGTTTTATATTCAATAAGATAATCATCATATTTCATGCATTCATTCCTAGAGAGTGCCTGTTTCCATCCTTCAGAAATGACCTGCAAGAAGCCAGCAATAATGTTAACTCTATATGGGCTTTATTCTTTGCTCAGTTAATCACACATTCAATTTACCTATCTTCCTGCCCATGTGCATTATAATGCAAATCAATTCAAGTAGAGATGTGAGAGCTTAGGCAGCCTGGCCTAGCAAGCAAGCTTCCTTTATTTCTTGCCTTAGAGCTAGCCAAGCTCCGGAGATGAAGACAAGCTTAATTAGAATGACAGAAGGATTTAAAAGTCAGTTTTAAAAAATAGCAATGTATTCAAACTGAATATTTAATTCGCCACAAAGTGAAAGAAAGCTTTAGCTCCCTATGTCTAAACATCTCACGTCTCATAGGGCCAGAGGATTGTCTCGAAAAGACGGCAGTTCTGGGTATCCACTGCAGCCTGGACCCAAGAACAGTATCACACAAGAAGATGCTCTTCTGCAGATGACCTGGCAGGCACCTGGGCACTCTGCTGTGAACACTTGTCACTTCATTTGCAGCCCCAGCCCTGCTCCCTCTGGCATCAGTGATCTCTGGGGATGTGTCAGAACATGCCCATTCTACATCCCAGGAAGCCATTGGGATAGAGGCACAAATGTTGCAGATGGAAGGTTTGGTTTCCGAGCTGCCTGGAGAAGCCAACTTCTAACCCAACTCTGGAACCATCCCCGATCACACACTCCCAGGAACTAGGGAAGGACAAGAAATCTTAGGCTCCCTTCCTTTCTAGAGGTAAGGCTGGCGCTTCTCGCTCCTCTCCCTTTAGCTATGAGAAGGCAAACTACATTCCTGGTTTTTGCTTCCTAAGTGACTAGCTGAATTGCCGTTCCCACCGATCAGTCTGTGCACATCACTCATTAACCACACTTTAGTTAAGCTTCTCTCCTCCCCAGACCTTGAACTTTGGCCTGCCCTCACCCCGAGCCAGCACACAGCTCCTCACTGTCTCACATAAAAATCTTCGGTAATACATTCTCCGATGATCATTCTTTCCTCCCCTTGCGCACACGTCTCTTCTTTTGCGCTTTGTTCTTTCTGTATGAAATAACTCTCTTGACCGGTTCTCAGGATCCTGCAGACCTTGGCTAAGTGGTCCCTACAGCCAGGCTCCTCCCCCCATGGCTCTCAACATCCCTTTTCCTCCTTTCCCGGGAATCCTTTGGAATAGTCTCCGTGCAAAGTCCACACTTGTTATTTAACCAATCTCTACAGCTGCTCCTGACTTGGAGTTTGACTTTTCTGGGCCTCTAACAGTAAGCCCCCTCAAAGTCTCTAAAACTGTGAGTCCCAAAATTACACACTCATGTTGCCATGGGTGCGTATATGGGGTCAACCCTCCAGAGGATGAACTCTAATCACTGATTTGACAGAAGGGATTTTTTTTTCAATGTTTTAAAATTCATTCAATTTTCACAAAAGCAAAATCTACAAATCCCAGTGAGATAAGACAGCAGGTATTTTAACAAAAGTGGGGGGGGGGAGACAAACAACAACAACAAAAGGATTCTTAAACTATCCTGTGTGGAGGAAATTTCTTATTGTGGAAAACAATGTCACAAGCGTTGATGGTTATATCAGAGTAAAAGCATCATCAAAAAGCCAGCAATTTCTACCAGTGTCAATAACTGCTCACACGTTCCTCAAAACAGCTAGAAGGCAGCCAGCCACAAGGAATAGTTTAGGAACTGAGTTTGCATCAATTGTTCTGGTTGGTTCACACACACACACACACACACACACACACACACACACACACAGAGAGAGAGAGAGAGAGAGAGAGAGAGAGAGAGAGAGAGAGAGAATCACTGCCTCTTTAATATTAGTTGAGAATAGAGAAAACAACAACAACAAACTCTTCATATATTCTCTAATAATTCCTGTAATTGTCATAGAATTTTTGAGCTAGAATTACTGATGAAATACTCAAAACTCCTCATGGGTTTGCATGAGAGTGAGCGCACTGAATTCTCACCCTTTTACTGACTCAGACCCACCAATTCTCACAAGGAAGATCTAACCTATCGTGGATTTGGTGAAAGTGCTTCTCCAGATGCTCTGCAGGAGAAGTGGAGTATCTCTGGAAGTTGCTTGAACCTTGTTTCTTGAAGAGGAAGAGCCCCTGAGGAAAATCTAACGGAATTAAGGTTGCTACCTGTAAACGTTTGTAGAGTTAAGTTTTAAAAGCATTGTAGAACACAACATAAACAAGATGCAAGTTTCTGGCAAGTATGGAATTAATTGGAATTGTTTTTAATTTGAAATTCAAATATAATTACATAATTTCCTCCTCCTGTCCCTACCTCTAACCCTTCTTATGTACCCACCACATGCTTTCTTATTACAAAATTCTAAGTACTGTGAGGAACCATGAAATGTCTATGATTATATTCCACTACATATTAACAAGGTATCCTGTTAATGTTTTCTGGCAATTCACAGAAGATAGACTTCTGAGTCAGAGAAGAGTAAGACCGTTTTATTCAATGCCCAGAGTGTTATGTTACCATTATCCTGTCTGTGGACTTCTCTTGCCCCTCAGACCTCACAGAGGTGAAATGGAGGCACCTGAGTAGATTTTGTACACATCAAGCAAAGGATTGTGTTAGAGTGGAGGAGTACAGAGCTCAAGAATTAATCTTTTTTAATAGTCTGAAAGGAAAGCTGCCTAACACTAAACTATACAAGATCCCAGGAGAGTTGTCACCCTCCCAGGCTGTGTGCATGAAGAAAACAATCAGGTAGATGACATACAGTAATCTGAAAGAAGTGCAGGGCAGCAGTTAGTGGGAGCACTTTGCTTTAAAGTGTCTTCAATGTCACTTTTAGTGTGTTTGTGGAGAATGGAATAATATGTAAAGGGAACTTAAAGTAGACAGACAAGTAAAGCTCCAACAAAATGGAGCTTTGTGTATGGAGGGCAATGCTGCAGTCCTGGGTCACCTGCATGACATGTGAAGGAAGTACTGGCTTCAATGCTTAGTACTAAAAAATATATATAAAAATAAGTATATATATATATATATATATATATATATATATATATATATATATATAATATGAATGATCACTATTTTTATGAGTGACTTAAAAGCTTTGAAAGATCACTTTAGATCCTAGGAGTCAGCATTCCAAAATTAAATATATGTGAAAGATCAACATATTAAGCAAGGTTGTTCTTTGTTTGTTTGATCATATAAACTGCCTTTTGGCTGTTGTTGTTATGTGTGTGGGGGGCATTATTTAGCACTTTTTCTTTCTGTTACCTGGTATAAATAATGATGTAGCAATAAAGTGGACCTACAAAAAAATGTTCACCAAAAGTAGTCTAAATAATCCTTCTGGAAGGTTTCTTTTGAGAGATGAAAATTACAGTGCTGGATCCATGCATTAATCTGAGTGAGGTTCCCAATATGTTTAGTATCAATACACAGAAAAGAAATGAGCTGCCGATGATAATGGTGCTCGTCTTTAATCCCAGCATTTGGGAGGCAGAGGCAGGTGGATCTCTGTGAATTTGAGGTCAGCCTGGTCTACAGAGTGAGTTCCAGGACAAGCAGGTTTACACAAAGAAACCCTGTCTTGAACCCCTGCCCCAAAAAAAGAAAAAGAAAAGAAATTCTCTAGTTGCTGCCCCCTCTATTTTGTGATAATTAAGTATCAATTATCCTAAACAAGAAGTTCCACTTGTCAAAACTTGTTGGAATCTGGAAACCTTCAGCCACAGCAAAATAGTTCTAAATCCACATTTAGACATTCCACTTATCAAGGAATAATTCTTTAAAATTTAGACCACTAACAGTAATTCATTCAAATAAAAGTGTGTGACTGATGTCTGACAATTGGCATATCTATCTATCATCTATCCATCTATAGTCTATCTATCATCTACCTATGAAAGTAAAATCTACCTAACCATCCACCCAGAGCTATTACATTTCAGGTACTTTGCAAGTAAATGAACTAAATACTGCACTACAATATCCCCCATGTGCAGAATATATTACCCTTTGCTTCACTCAATATCATTGAGATCAAGTTCCTTATCGTCTATAAAGTTCAGAGTTAGAACAAACAATTTAATGATTCTTCTAGACCTAAGGTATCTTTCATCAGACAACCACATGCCCTGGCTTTACATCCCATATTGTTTTTCTGAAGCATAGTCATCAGTATTTTAATTTATCCATCTTCAGCCCAAATAACATCTTCATATGTAGCATATTTAACCCCTTCTCTGTAATGCTCAGAGCCAACACACTGTCTAGTAGTATTTATTCCTTCATTCCACTACAATATCCATTGCCAGTCTTGGGACCATTGAAGTTACTAAAGCTTTTCAATATCTAGTTGCCTGTTACAATGTTAAAGTCCAAATTCCCCAACACACTGACTACCGTGTCTCCCGCTTGCTAGGAGCGGGAAGCTTTCTGGGCAAATGAGTTTAGCTGTAAGTTGTAATACCTGCTACTGGATTTCATTCTCAGAAGAACGTTTATTTTAACAGTAGATTCCTGGCCATGTGCTTTCTAGACCCAAAGGGCCACAAGTTGTTTTAGTCATTGCTACCATTTATCTGAGCATAGAAGAAAAATTCAAAAATTCCTAATAAAACAAAACAAAGAAAAAAATGTACTTTGTTTTCATAAATCATAGGTACTGCCTTTATGCTCAGAGTTTATTCATGCTGAAACAGAGACCTGATAGAATTTTCTGAAAGTTGGAATTCATTTTAAGTAGACAACCGAAGTGAAAATTCAGTTAATATGCTGTAACAGAAGGAATAGGAGATTTGAAAGATAACAATGACAAACACAACAAAACCTATGCTTTATCAGTATGCCCTAAATTTTACATTTTACACCATGTTCTTTCCAGTTATAGGATCCATTAAACCTATGAGAAAGCAACCTTTGTCCTTCTGTGAATCAAATATCATACCCAAATATGATAATTTGGCCTACAATTGATGGACATGAATTAGTGGATATTTCTAAAACAAAGAAAGGAAAAGAAATGTAAATATATATGTATATATACACATAAATACTCATATACATATATGAGAGAGAGAAGAAGGAAGGAGAGAGATTTGAAATATATTGACATATATTAAAGTAACTGCAGCAGAGCAATGAAAAAATGGTTTCTAAACATTTTTCCTAAAGTAAAAAAGCTGGGAAATACCCACAGCCATTCTAACGTCTCACCACAGTACCCTTCCACATTAACTGAGTTTCCCTAAAACTGCACCAAGCAAAGAACTTCATGACTATGTGTTTGGTTTGCTACAGGAAGGACGTCATTTGCCCGGAAGCACACCTGTCTTGGGCTGGGAAGGCAGCATCAGCCTAGATCAGCACTAGCAACACCTGGAACAAGTAGCCAGGAAAATTCTTACAAAATGTTGAATGACTCTGTCTTAAGTACAAATTGCTAGAAAATGAATCACAGACAGAAGCATCATAAAAATCAAAGAATTATTAAAATGTCCACCTCGTCAAAACTAACTAAATTTGCCTTTCCTTGGAATGCTATGTCTCACTTGTGAGAAACTTTGCCCTTAGGAAGCAAGTTGTGTGGGATCTTAACTTTTGGTGGGTCCATTTACTTGGCCACACTGTCCAACAATTATAGCTTTTCCTATTCGGCATACACTTGATAGTTTACTTCCAGAATGTGAATTGCTCACCTTTGTCTCCAGCAGCTATGCTGTTGAATTTTCCATTATAATCTAAACCTAAAGGACCAATTTTTAAAAAATTCTTAATATCCCAAGGCACCTTGCTTCTTTAGACATGAATATTAAATAGGGTGAAAGCTTAAAACCCTTGGTGGCAAGTCTCGTCAAGAGAGGCCACATGAGGACATTCAAAATACAACTAGCCAAGTCACATCCTATTGTGGGATTAATTAGCTGTGAGCTACAGAGCCGATGTTGTAGGGAAGGGACTTTTCCACAGAGCTTTTGTCACGGGCTTCTGCCAGATCGTTTCTGTCTTTGCTCAGTCTCAAGCCACTGTGTGAGGAAAAAGCAGCTGGACGTGGTGGAGGAAGCAGGAGACAGAGGAGGAGGGTTCTGGGTTGTCCCACTCTCTTTACATTATGCTTTGCCCAAACAGCAACTGACTAGCTACTTCCTCTGAGAAAGTATCGTCTTCCACATTGACACCATTAGAGCAAGCTATTCTTAACCCCTAGATCAAGTAAGCTGGCTAAAAATGAAAGGGAAATCTTTTAAGTCTGAAAATTTTATATCATTGTCAATTGGTAAGAGGAAAAGAAAAAAAAATTCTCCATCTAGCAGACGAGAGAATAAAAACTGTCTTCCTTTCTAACTCTTATGATGTTTTTCAGTGTCTTGCTCAGAACTGAAGAAAGGGCTCATTTCTTGACTATTGCCATGATTTTCACTGAGATTTATATTCAATGGCACCTGAAGATTACACATAAACCTTGACACAAGTGTAGGCAAGATCCTGCTGCCTGAACCATGGAACAGGATGACTGGAGAGGCATCACAGGGCTCATTAGAAAGCCTGTGCTTCTCTGCCCAGCCAGCTACTATGGCTTTCTGTTATTTCTTTCACAACTCATCTCTCTCCTTTGTTCACACCTGCCTTAGTTTATAAATGTTGGAAATTTTAAATTGCATGTTATTACAAATAAAATAATGTCATAAAAAAAGGCATTGTTGAAAAACTTTGCTTTACTGAACCACCAATTAATACTGTGATTTTTGTTTAATTGGCACATTTCCGTTTTTAGCAGACTATGCCAATTAGAATGAATATACTAGATTTTGAAACTTTCAATAGTACTGGTTAATAGTTAAAATATTCTCCTCTGGTTGGAAGGTTTGACTTCATGGGTGTGGGAATACAAAACCTTGTACGTGTTCTGAACTTGTTTGTTCTAGGGCAGATTATTTCCCAGGAGTTTTTAAATACTATTGGACTCCTACATTGTTAAAATGGTTGCAGATTCTGTGGGTTTCTCTTACAGCCTACTCAAGTAGGCATTAGTTTCTAAAACCCATCTAATTCCTAAAAGCTACAGAAATGAGAATATGTGGTTCAATTATGGATTCTATTAAAAAAGAATAAAGTCAAATGGCAGTGTCATTTAAATGAATATATTATGATAGCTAAGTTATGGTCATCATGTAACAAAATACATGACTGAAATGTATCCACAGTGACTGGGAAAACTAACTTTTTGCTTATTGAAATAATATTTCTTACTGAAACCAATGAGCCTAATGAATATCATTGAAAGACATCAGTAATTCTATGAATATCTGTATCATTTCCTGTTCACTGTTGTATATGAATGACAACCGCCTTCAAAGCATTCGCTCTATATAGTGTATTGAAGACAGCCAAAATAATAACAGTGATACAAATTTATCACCTTGTTAAAAGGAAGATTTAGAGACAATATCTAGTAAGGAAACGGATAAGCTGGTTTTTAAATACTTGAAAAGATCTTTGCCAAATAAAAAATATAAAAGACAAATGGCTAAAATAAGTGAGAGTAACTGTTTTGGCCTCTCTCTCCATGATATAAAAAGAGTCATATTTAACTATCTTCTAAATTTTCTACATTTCTAAAATCTTACCTAATTAGATACAAAAATGTTAAGAAATATTAACCACATATTGTAAGTTAGCACTATGCATGTAGTAATCTCCTAGGAAAATATTTTATTCTTGTTCTATGACATAAAATCTCCTAGTCAGAGAAATTCAGTATTAAAGAACCATGATTCATAAATCTTTTAACCACTAACCAAAACCTTTTGGATAAGGCACTGCCCCCTCCCATGCTCTAATACTGTATGTATTATGGGTAACCCTGCTTTTATTGATTTATCTCATTGCACACTTTACTGGTTGTCATTTCTTATTAATCAAACATACTAAATATTGTGAATCAGAGTCCAGTTGCAAAATTCAGATATAAAACTGGCATTTTTTTATTCATGAAAAATTGGGCTTTACACAAACCAAAGAATTATTACTTCAAAAACAAAACAGAATGGGCCACAGCAGGAAGATTTTTATCAAAGGAACAATGTGGACATTGGTGCTGATTGCCAGGATTAGACTCAACATATCACTGTGTTAAATGCACCCTAAGACAGACAGATACTCTCAATCTGTCTTTAATAAGAAGATGGTGTTTGCAATGTAATCAATGAATTCCTAAGAACACTGTCAGAGGAACTTCAGAACTAAGTACCACATTTGCTCTGGTTGCAAAAGAAAAGCCTACCATTGTCCCCTCTACTGCTGCCACAGCTTTCTCATGAACCTTGACTGAAAGTCACTGAACATAATCAGGAAAATCAAGACACCAATCTACATGGAATTATGGGACACATTATGTTTAACTCTACTGTCTCTACTGAACAAAAATACATACTGATTTGAGAAGGCCCATCTATGGTATTTCCAGGAACATCTTTCCATGCTCCTCAATACTGGACAATAAGATATCATCCTCTTCAATGTTATTCTCTCTGGAGTTCTATGATGCTGTCTGTGCCTTCAAGGTCTTTCTCACTTCTGAAGTACAACTACCTTGTTACTGTCTACTTCTCCAATATTTCTTTATGTACAAGTAAACATTGGAACTTTGACAGACCTCATCTCAGACCAGGATTCCTTCTCTATATTACAATAATCACATTTCTTACCACAATTTCATATGCTCACATCAGTGTGTTTAGTAGTTGCATGGAGGTCAGAAGAGCTAATTCCCCATCAAACACATCCAGACTTATGTCTCTTCAGAATTCTCAAACTAATGAAGGAAAGTCAGATTGTGAGTCTTCCGCCATTGTTCCACGCTATTTAAGATGATTCTACTTCTTGTAACCTCTCAATTATAATTCCAGGAGCTTTTCACAGACACACCTGTGGTTTTTATGTGTCTGGTTCATATCATTTCACATATCTCTATTTGCACTTTCTCCTTGACTTCGTGGAAAATTCCAGCTACTTAAACAACATATATGAATAGCATCTCAATCCCTCTGAGTGTCTCTGTCTCTCTCTATTGCTCTTGGCATTTTATACATTAATGCAATGCATTTTGCTCAAATTCACCTCTTGCATCTGCTTTTAATGCTCCTCTGCTCATAAACATCTTTGATATGAGTTTTGATGCTGCAGCTTGTAAAGTATAAAGACTATCCCTTGTGTACAGAATTGAGGAGCCCTATCATTAGTCTGTAAAGCATGAACCATTCATCTACTAAATACATTCACCAGTAAATGTTTATGAAGGATCCACTAGACTCCAAGCATATAGTAAATAAGAGAGGAGGAGGAGAAGAGGAAAGAGAGAAGGGGAAAGGGGGAAAGAAGAAGTCTTCCTTTGGTTTCATAAAGTTTACAGTCTTCTATGGTTACATAAATAAAAAAACCGTAATAACACATAGTAAAATAAAGTATGTGGTGTACTGTGACCTAATGGAATATTACACAAATAGTAAAATATACCCTAACATAGTAGCAGGCAGTATGTTGAGTGAATGTGCCCATGATATCGTTTTGTACTATAGGATAGCAGACATATCACATTTCACATAGGGAAAAAACTTTTAAGTAAAAAATTCTACAACTAGACTCCTATTGTAATTATATACTGTTTCTTCTTAAATGATTGAAATTTACAATACCATTTACATTTAACGAATTAAAACATATTAGTGTGTCATATAGTCAAATGATTAAATATGAAATAAATATTAAAATATTCAAACATGCAATCTACCCACAGTCCCTGTGTTCTTTAAGTGGCTACTGATGTTGAGACTCTGCCTCGCGCCAGACAGTACATCTTCCTTCCAGGTTCAGCTGGTCATACCACCCACATGCTTTTGATCATTACCTATGTATGCAGTGGTCATGTCAGTAGCTAATTGCCCACGTTACTTTCTTCATTTTTCTTGTTAAAGAGAGAATTTTAAAATGAGCTCAATATATCAACCCTTTTAGCAGAATTATTAATAATATGAATAACCTCATTTATTATTTGGTCTTTTTTCCCCTGAGCTCCTCTTTCTCTGATAAATCTGGAAATCCTCTCAGACACTATTACAAAGTATTTTGTTCTCATTTTGGCTTGATCCTATTTTTACCTAATTCCAACACATATCGACTTTGCAGTTTCCTCTTTCTCATCTATGCTGTCCTGAGATTGACCAGTCGGCATAATTCGGTGGTTTTGAATATTTACCTTTAAAATTGAAACCTTTGCCCAGAAATAGAGTTAAAACTCTTTAGCAGACAGTTATGAAAAAGTACACAATTAACTAGACAAAGCATAGATTTCAACAACCATAATTCTAATGGTTTAAATCAAAACTTGAATGTACTTTCCTAAAGTCAATTCAAGACAAAAGGAAATATGGCTTTCTTCAATCATATTCCCAAAGTGTGTTTTTTCCTCTAGTAGAAAAAGCCCAAAAGTTTTGAGCCATTTTATAAGACAACTGAAAAACACAAGTACAGGAGTTTTACCAGGTAATAAAATTGCTGATTCCTGTTCTTGATCCACAAAATAGGTTCATAATGGTTTTCTTTCAAAGTTGATGAGCTAGTATATTGTAAACCTGATTTTCTGTTTATTGGATTTTAATTGTTACCTAGTTACCAGACAAAACCCAAACAAATTTATTATGTTTTCCAATAACTCTTGGGAAGAATCATTATGGTTTCAAAGAGGAAAGAGGGGTATGTATTTTTAAGTGCACTGGTGTTTAGTTACTTTTTTATTGCTGAGCTAAACAACATAACCAAAAGCAACTTGGGGGAGAAAAGGGCTCATTTGGCTTACAGGTTGCAGTCTATCACTAAAGGAAGCTAAGGTTGAGATTCAAGGCAGGAACTTGAAGCAGCAAACACCAAGGAACACTACTTCCTATCTTGCTCTCCCCGACTTGAATAGCTACCACTATTCTATAGCCCATGCCCACCTGCCCGCAGATGACACTGTCTACAGTGGGCTAGGCCCTTCAGTATAAAACAACAATCAAGAAAATGATTCCAAGACATGAATATAGTCCAATCTAATGGAAGCAACTCCTCAACTGAAGTTCTCTCTTCCTAGGTGTGTCTTCATTTGTGTAAAGTTGTCAAAAACAAATGCAGTTGAATAGTCAGAAACTTCTTAAGAGGGTAAAAATCTGACCACATACTTGAATCAGGGAGAGAGCAACATTAAGTCAAAATTAAATAAGTATCCTGAAAACGGAATTTCTACAAGAAGAAATGGTAAAACACAGTTACTGAAATAGGAATTAACATTCTGGTAGTGGGAAAAATTACTATAGAAGGAAAACAAACAAAAACAGGCATGACCAGTTAGGTAACCTTTCTATCTATAGGAGGGAGCCTGGATTTTTATTCTATTCTCAATGGAACTAGTAACTACTGGGCAATAGCATGATTTCATATTCATTTATTTTTAGTAAGAAAGATAACACTGTGGCATCTCAGTTAAAAAGTGGATATACCAGAGTGAGAACAGAAGCCCAGGTGTCAACTGATTCGATCCCAGGGAGGCTGAAGACGCTTAGCCTAGAGAAGTTAAAAGAAGCTGTCAAATCCATGTTGTGTTGATGGTGTCATAGCTGATGCTAATAGGGCAGATACAATGCATTGTGGTGAGAAGACTCCATGAGAAGCAGGTTTGGTTAAAAAACTTCATACCTCTGATGAATTAGGCTTGCTCATTATTCACCCAACTGGAGACGTCCTGGAGTGCACATGGACATACCAGTCAAGAGCTGAAAAGTCATGGTTAATACATTTCTATGAGAGGATATGAACAGAAAAGCAAAGCAAAAGATCCAGCATTGGAGCAACCTAACATTTAAAGGGCAGAAAGATGAGAAAAGTAAAATAAGTAAATAAATGAATACATACATGCCATGTTATGAAAGGAAATTCAATGGACTTTGATGATGTGACAACCTGTTCTATGAATACAAAGTAACCACAAAAGCTGTGGAGATCAAGAAAATTGAGACTTAGAACAGAACTTGGATCTAGAAGTGCAAAACACTCATGACCCAGACATGATTTCTTTGAAATATTGGGTGAGTCTATTTAAGACAGCAATAAAGGTGAGCTAGAAAACAAAGACAGAATATTCACAGCCCCCGTGAGCTTTACTAGTGTGGACCTCATCCTTTCTCTCTACTCCATCATTTACACATGACTCTCCTAGACTTCATTCCCTCAACTTTACAATCTTTCTGCTTCCACCTTCCTGAGCACCCAGCCAGGAAAATTACCACCACCTTCGAGTCACATTCTCACCTAGATGATTTCTGTTTCCAAACCAGTGAGCAAAGCAACCTGGTAGATCACCAAAGCTGTGCCCAGTGGGAGAGGCCCTTTTCTTTTTTCTTTTTTTCTTTTTTTTTTCTTTTTCCTTTTTAGTTGTTGGATGTAGTGGATAGCCATCCCAGCATTGGCCTGGAAGTTCCAACCCCCATTGAGGCTTCGGTAATGGTCACGCCCACAAGGCAGGGCGGAGGAGGAAGCAGAAGACCAAGGATGGGGAGGAGGTCTCTTGCTTGGTTCCAGGACCCTGGACACTGGAGGTAGACGAGCAGAGTTCTCCAGAGAACACCGCCAGACTGAGCTATACCTTTGCCAGACCCTGCAACCTACCCCTTCAATTGTAAGTTACCCCACCAAATAAACCTCCCTTTTAACTACGTGGAGTGGCCTTAATAATTTCACCAATATCTGTTGTTGTTTTTTGAGACAGGGTTTCTCTGTGTAGCTTTGCGCCTTTTCCTAGAACTCACTTGGTAGACCAGGCTGCCCTCAGACGCACAGAGATCAGCCTGGCTCTGGCTCCCAAGTGCTGGGATTAAAGGCATGCGCCACCACCACACAGCAGAGAGGCCCTTTCCAACTCTGACATTCCAGATCCCTTCCCACTCAGTTGAGCCACAATCCATTTTCAGCAGACACATTCATAAAGCATAAACTTTTATTTTACCCTTTGAGCTGGTCATACAATGCGTAGTGTGCCATAGGCATGAGCAGTAGGTATGAATAAGGGACACCAGATCACGTGTGGTGGATGACAGGCGGCTGTTCTTTGACATCGATCTTTGTCTGCAGTTGTAATAGTTGTCTGTTTCAAAGAACTGCTGGGTCAGATAGACCTTATACTTTTGATGACCTAAAAGAGCTGAGCTCTTGTGGTCAATTCTTAGTGTATGAGCACTTCATGTCTAAGGTCAGATGACCATACTTTACTGAATTCCAGAATTGTTCCAGCTGGTATTTTTTTTCCCCAGTGGCATAGAATTTTCATACTAGGGATATCATGCTTTGAGAATCAAGGGCTCTGCATCATTATCCTCCTGAGGCTTGCCATAAATTCCACATGGCTTCTTTTCCAATCACAGATGTATCTGACACCAGAGTCTTTAATCCTCATCTCAGAGGATGCTTCCTGAAGAGCCAAGTGCAATGGGACTCTCGTGTCTTTCCTCTTCAAACGAATTTTAAAGCAATAGATACATTACAATAAAACCATGATTTCTTGTACATGATAAAGAATAGACAAAAAGTTGAAACAACTTATAAAATCAAATATAAAAGATTATAACACAAGCTACCCATAATAATATTAAACTGCCCTTCTTTTTCAGGAAATTTAATATACCAGTCCTTTACGGATATTTTGAGAGTCCAAGCAGATAAGTCAATCTGATGAACGACAATGGTGAATGTTAATAGTTTGTTAGGCTAAACTCAGTTTAGGACCACACATTCAATTTTAACATATTTTATCACATGAATTACCAATAACCTAAAATATGATTATATGTAAAGTTAATGTTGAATCGCGCTTTCCATTCTCAAAATATTCAAATCTAGACTCTTTACTGCCAGGATTTCAGAAGCCAGGCCATTTACTTATGACATGCTTCATATCTTTTCTAGATAGAAAACTACCAATCTTTAATTACATCTCAAGTCAATTTATTTAACATAATACTATTTTACTATAAAGTTCATGTGACACAAAAGAAATATTTACAGAAAAGGGGGACAGGTATTGAAAGCTTAATTATGTTATCCTTAGCTCATATTATAATTCCAAAGCTCAATTTAAAGCATAAAATTGCTAAAACAGAGTGGTATGAGCTCTGACCTATAAATCTAAGCCTGAGAAATGTCAGTTCAAGAAATGGTCCACGTCTGGTCATCAGGACATCACTGACAATCAAGGTTCTAATGACACTTTGATCCCTTAGATTGGATAAACAAGTGCCTTTTAATTGTACTTCAGAGTGAAGTGCTAATTCAAAGACCATGACCCTAGCTAGATGCCAGTTCAAAAAACGGCTCTATCAGAAAGCAAACTGCTTTTGTCCATTTTGCCCCCTAGACTCTTGATAAACAGTCCTGTGGAAGAACTCAGGCTGACAGATGGTAGACTGCATGTCATTGTGCTAACTTTGTCCCAATATTTGGACAGCTAGCTGATTTATTTATGTTGAAATTGTAAATTTCTACAAAACTATAAAGTAAAAAATTGGTGGTAAGATGTGAGTCTCACCATTAGTACCTCTAGTCTCTTTGACTCATGGCAGATGATGAAAAGTTTTGGTGAGGGAAATAAAAGGTTTCCAAAAGTTTATGCATGAAGAATAGGCTGTTTAGGATTTCATTTTAGAAACCAGAGTTGAAACTCATTCCAGTCAGCCCCTAATTTTTATGTTCAATGTGGTACTCAAAATATATAGTATCATTGTACAGGTTTAGTAAATGCTTTTAAAATAAAAATTTAATCTCATTTAAATACATATATTTCCATGCCCTATAAGTTACATTTATAAATGTTGATGTTCTTTTTACAATTTTATTTAGTTTTAAATATAACCTTTATTAAATCTTTGAGAATTTCATATGATGAATTTGGATATATTCACTACCACCACCCCCAACTCCATCTAGATCCACTCTCCCTTACCTACCTACCCAATTTTGTTTTCTCCTTTAAGAAGGAAAGAACAAAAAACAAACAAACAAACAAAAAAACCTAGAGTCCAGGTTGTGTTCCTCACTGAGGGTAGGGTCTGGCCTAGAGAGTGGTTGACCTACCAGGTGTCACCTTCTTAAAGAAAACATCACTCTCCCTCCTGGAAGTTCTCAAATGCCAAAGCTAGTGGTGGACTCGGTCCCTATTGTCCCCTTGCTTCCTGGGATTCAGTTTAGCTTGAGCTTCCACGTCTGTGTATGCATCACAACAGGTCTGAGTTCCTACACTAAGCGGTCCTGCTGGATCAGGAAAACACTATTTACTTGTAGACATCTATTATCTCTGGCTCTTAGGTCTTTCCATTCCCATGCTTCCTCGATGATTCCTGAGCCTTGGAGGGAGGGGTGAGATATGCATATCCTATTTGGGAACATTTAAAATGTCAAATTTTCGTTCCCTCACATAAAGCCATATGCCATGCCAAATACCTTACTTTTTGCCTTATAAAATCACTTTAGAGTCAGGTCACTTGGTATAGTCTTGCTTGGTACAGCCTGTAGCTCAACTTCACAGGATTGCTTTCTAGAAGGTACACAAAAACAGTTAATACAGGACTAGTAATCCCTCCCTGTAAGAACATGAGAAAAAAGACCCTTGTTTTTAGTTAATTTTCTCTGAAGTCATAAAGGATGAAGACATGATGCTGATTCAAGTTAGATCTCATAACAGTGTATTTGGAGTTGACTGTAACTCTAGCTTTGCAAAACTTGTAATAACAAGAAAAACCAGTCGTTGATGCTGAGGATTTTATACCTGTCAAATGAAGAGATGAAGGAAAAAACAAAACTCAAACAAAAGAACACAACTTTTATGGGGGTGTTCCTTTTTGCCTTGTCAGTGGAAGCGCCCACACTAGAACCCAGGCTCTCTGACTCTGCAGGCACTGTTCTTTCTCCTGCCCCCAGTGTTCTTCAGGTTTCACAAGAACCTGCAGTTTCCTTCCTACAAGCAAAATCCAGCTTGCTCTCTTTTTTTGGTTTTTCGAGACAAGGTTTCTCTGTAGTTCTGGTGCCTGTCCTGGATCTTACTCTGTAGACCAGGCTGGTCTCGAACTCACAGAGATCCACCTGGCTCTGCCTCCCAAGTGCTGGGATTAAAGGCATGTGCCACCACTTCCTGGCCAAAATCCAGCTGTTTTAAAGACTTACAAACCAAGAGTTCATGAGCATATTTAAAATGATAGAAAATGACCTGCTAAGAGCCACACCATCACACTTATTGTCATTTACTTGAATAACCCTGAGTGCTTGAAAATGTTTTTCATATTGTCTATGTGTTAAGGTAAGGCCCTACCAAGAAAAGAATAGATGCAAAGTTCTGTGATGGAGTGGGAGTGAAGTTTGAATTGTTTGAAAAAAGAATTCTATTTAATTAATATTCAACCTTTCCTAATATTTCTGTGAGTCTCTTTTCTGTAGTTATAGATAGGGTTAATTGATATCCTGAGGCATCCTGGACTTCTCCAGGAAAAAGAATTAGAGAATAAAAGGAATTGAAGAAATACTTTTATATGAGACATTAGGCACTGTGAAAAATAATAGAAGGAATTAAACCAAATAAGAGAATAATTGTTAATTTTATCAAATATTGCCAGTCACTACACTTCAAAGAAAAAGCATATATATGTATATGTATATATATATATATATATATACATATACATATATATATATATGTTCTCATTGAATTGAAATAAGCAAATAAAGAGTGTGACTTGATATATTGTGAGAAGATGAAGAATTTAAAACAGTGTAGCAGATACATCAGGGAGAAGACAGTAACAGAAGGAAAAATAGGGTAACTAATAAATGAGAGAAAGCAAAGAATTAATTATTACACTATGAAGGCTGATATATTGAGCTCATTTTAAAAATGTCTTTTTAAAAGAATGAAGAAGAAAAATTTAAATAAGGAAGAACTAATGAAAGACAATGTAAATTGCTAATAAAAAATGTTGAGAAAGAAAATGTGGAATACATTTTAAACTACAGACAGTGACTCACAGCATCTTAAGCATGAGACTCCAATAAAGAAAATACTGTGGCCAACATACACCCAGAGATATGAGCTCTGCCTTGGATTTAATATACTTAATTATCTAAAAATTTAAATACATGTAAATCATACTTTAGAATATGTATTATTCAAGAAGGATTTCAATGTAGGTGCAGAATCACAGCACACTTCTTTCTCTATTGTTCTCTCTCCTCTTACTCTTGAGTACCTATCTGTTCAAATTTCAAGAGATTGCTCACACAAAATGGAATTTTATAACACTCACCAATGTGGTCACTCCAGTCCTTTATATCCAGAAATACCAGAAAACAATGACAGCTCATTACCTAACAATTGAAACCGATTAAGAAGCTACTGCCAGGTCCAGTGAGAAATGGTCATCAAGGCTGTGAAGCGAGGTGCCCTATAAAATGAAGCCCATCTATTTAAATGGTAGGGAAAGGCTTCAAACATCTGTATTATCTCACCATTGAGTTACGTGTTATAAGAATCCCCAAACACCCCACCTACTTACTTCTTCATAAGAGAAAATCACTAAACATCATTCTATGCTCCCCATTCTTATTTTTCTTTTTAAAGTGTGTGTGTGTGTGTGTGTGTGTGTGTGTGTGTGTGTGTGTGTGTGTATTACATTCTGATTAATCTCATATCCCACTTGCTTTTGTCTCTCAATCACCACTGCAAATTCTTCCTCCTACCTATAGGTGTCTTTACAATGTTCCTTTCTTTTTGTCTTGTGACGCACTGAATTTTACTAGGAGCTTTTGTGTGACTGAGTATAGAACCATCCTGTGGCTCCTGGTTGACTTATCAGTGGGTCCATATTGGAAGCTAATGGCTCCCTCTCCCTCTGAATCCATCAATGGCCAATATCCCAGCAGGGACTGGAGACACATGAATCTCTTCTCTATACACAATTAGTTGTTGACAGCTCCACTCTTGTGCTAGACACATGCAGGCAACTGTAACTGCTTTTAAACTACGATTGCAATGATGGTGTCATGCTCAATGACAGCACTTCATAGTCCTACTCATCTCCAGGCTTTCACAGTTTTTCCACCTGTGTTCCCACAATGCTCCTTGACTCTTAGAGGGAGCTGTTTAGGGCTGAGCATTTAACAGTCCCTTATTGTCAGCACCTGTAGCAACCAAAAGTCTAGGCATTCACCACTGTTTATTGTAAAGGGAAGCTTCTCTGATTAAGTCTACCTCACTATGTTCTTCTGTTTGTATTAAGAAACAGCAAGTCTTGGAGATCACAATGCAAGCATAGTTAGGGAGTATTTTGCCTATTTTCTCCTCTTACTTATAACACAATACCACAGATTTTGAAAGTTGCAAAAAAAGGGGGGGGGGGCTTACAGTGTTTTACAGATCTGAATGAAGGTAGAGAAGCCTCACCTGGTCATGACATTCTTGCTGTCTGAGTCCATAAGAGTACCAGAGCATAATATAGAAAACATGATCATAAAAGACCTGTCCAAACCAATTTTTAAAGAAGACACACCATTAAGACAACCTGTTCTCAGAAAGACAAGCACTTCATATTCATGTTCATATGTGGATTCTAGCATCAACTCTTCAGCTGTGTGTGCTAAACCTGGATGAACCATGGAAGCCAAGAAATTAGGAAAAGGGCTGTAGTGATATTGCTCCACCCATGACCTTGGGCTGTACAGCCTGAAAGAGAAGGAGGTGGTGCTTCTTGCCTTTGTATGTGACCTCTTAAAAGGAAAGGGAGAGGTCATGAGGTCCCTTCTCCCCACTTTCCGCTCATGTTATGTCTTCTAAAGATTCAAACTTTGCATTTTGATATTAATAATGTCCATGTTTTCCACAGTGGAAAGTAAGTCTTTCCAATAGCAATCTCTGAGGTCTCCAAGAAGGAAGATGGGGCGCCACAACAATGACTCTTTGTGGTCCATAATGATGCCATTGAACCAAAAATACTACTCAATGATCCATTTTGGACTGGAAATTCTTCAGGACAGTTCCAAGATGAAATGGTCCATAATATTACTCTTCTAGTCAGAACCTCAGACAACCGTTCCTGTTACTCTGAGACTGGCTACAAACATTACAACTGCTCCTATTGAGGCTTAACCATTTTGCAATTCAATCCCACAGGAAACAGGAAGCAGGGAGAAGAGACCTTGTGACTCCTCTCCCTTTCCTTTTAAGGGAGAGGCAATGTACAATGGCAAGAAGCACTGTCTCCTTCAGGCTGTATAGCCCAAGGCCATGGGTGGAGCAAATACCACTGCAAGGGGCCAATTTGCAGAGGAGCAAAGTAAGAGGATTAGTAGAACACTGGCCAAGTTACTGCACTTGGGGGATACTGTCTACCTTGCCAGTGACTTACACAAAATCCTGGAACCTCTGAATTTAAGAGCAAAAATATTCATTTTCCCTTTTGTTAGTTAATTATCTTGGGTATTTTGTTATGGAACACAGCCATATCCCAAGTGCCAGTATCCAGTCACTTTAACCATTAGTTTGACTAAGAAATGGAAGTAGATTTTGTGTAAGCATGTCCTGCAGGAACAGAATTAAAATTAACAATAATGACATGGGGAGCAAATCCAAAACCATTCCTAGGAATTATATGACTCCCGCCCCCAATGTCAAAAGCAAAGCAATTAAAAATCCCTTGCCTGCAGATGGAACAACTATCTTCTCAGTAAACTTTGCAAAGTAGATGGGAAGGCTCAGTCATTGCCCATTCAGTCCCCTTACTCTGTCTCTGTGGGATGGTAAAGGCAATGGTTTGGTTCCACCAGATTTAGTTTTAGCTTGTAAATTACTTTCAGAGACCTGAAAGACACATACATCACTAATAGGAAGACAATGATGCCGTCTTAATTATTCTTATATACTTAATATTGTGTCATCAGAGAGACATGAGACTAGAGGGAGAAATAGAGGGGGGTGAAAGAGAGAGAGGGAGGGAGGCAGGGAAGGAGGGAGAGAGAAACTTAGCAGACTTCAGAAAAAGAAAACAAAGGTAAGATCTTTTAGGAATAGTACTGGTCAACATACTGTCACCAGAAAATCTCTAGCAAAATCACTTAGAGTAATTGCTAAAATGCATATTCCTGGGCCACACCTAGAAGGACATCAGAATTTCTGAAAGGGTTAGTAGGATAATCCATGTGATTCTAACATTGGTAGAAGACTGGAAACCACTGCCTGAGAGGAATAGCTGACGCTAATAAGATTCTGAAAATTTAGCTTTGAGAGATAATACTATCATCTTATGAACACCATTCATTCCTTAGAGTGTAGGAGAGTACTAGAAGAGAAAAATAAGAGTGCTTCCCAATTCTGTTGGTGCACAGTATCCAGAAATGGAGAAAGCACAGCTTGAGACTAGGGCCTACTATGAGCTGAACCTTTGTGTTTCCCCAAAATTCATGTCCAACTTAGTTACTAACTCAATAATATGAAGAGGTTGTGACTTTTCAGAGGGATTCAGTCATAAAGACTCCTCCCTGGTAAACAGAATATAGTCATTAATAGGTGACAGGAAAGCTACAAGATCTGTTTGTCCTCATCCCTCCTACCTTTTGAGGAAACATCGTCTCTACCTTTGGAGGATACAGTATTCAAGACACCAAATTCGCCAGAGCCTTCTACCTTACCAATGGCTTAGAAAAAATCCTCAAACCTCTGAATCAAGACAACAAGGAGATCTTTAGTTTCATAAGTGATAGACTCTCAGGCACTTTGCTGTACTGTGCAAATGAAGACCAAGAAGACAGTGGAACATGTGTGGATAATAAAGCATAGCAGTTGTCTTCATTTGCAAGAGGAACTATTGACCAAGATTTTGTATGTAAAATAACAAAGATAATTTCTCTATGCATTTGAAGTGTCTTCTCTTTTCTACACAAAAAGGTCAACATAAAAATAAAAGTCAAAAATAAATTTGAATTAATGGATTAAAGGCTGAAGTAACTATTCCAAAATGTTTCTTTAATTTTTTTTTCAACTGTAGAAAATAAATTTTCAATGAAATGGTAACTTCAGCATCCATTAAGAATGCACATTTACTTCAACCACTTCTTCTTTTTTTGAAAAGAGACACATGTATGATCTTATGTCAGAGATGTAAATTCAAATAAATTTAAAGGGACAGCTGTTTTCTCTAAGTGGGCCTCACTAAATGATTACATGTCCAGTGAAGAGCTTTCATAAATACGATCTGTTGCTTTGTGCAGTTCAACTGTGCATCCAGAGGCAGTCACTGGGTTTGACGGTAAATGAAGGATGTCATACCTCTGAGAAGAACATTCCCAATCTGACCATCTTGTCAGTCCATCCTTGGAACCTCAGGGGTAGAGCCTTTCTACCAGTTTCTTCGAGGCCATATCAGCCTTTCCTTCCATTCTTCAATCTCCCATTGTCAGACAGTGTTGGTAATTGGTTTTTAATTGGTTCATTTACCCGAATGATTTATACTGCCTCAGGTAGGCATGATTTAATGACACCCATTACAGTGCTTCAGATTATTTCACAAATAGATATGCTGTTGTCCTTCAAGAGTGAAGATCCATTCATATGAATGCTATCATTCATACTTCTCAGATGTGAAAAAGTCAGATGCATGACTAATAAGGATAAAAAATAACAGTTTATCAAATGTGAATTATATATCAGACATTTCCCAAGCAGTGTATTTGCATTATCTTATTTAACAAGAAGCTGAACAGTCAGACAGAAACAATCATTGTTCACAGTAATGCACATGTTTGAGTCAGAGACTGTTTCAATTGTTTTTCCAAAGTTTCCCAAAGGATCTATTCCTTTACTCAAATTAATGTACACTAGTATTAATGTGCTGGGGGCGGGGGCAGGGAACCTCTGGATAGCTTTGGTAAGAGATCTAGACTCCTTTTTTATCCTGAAAATAATTGTGAGACTTGAAATCCAGTTACTGAACCTTCCAGCTTCAGCCAGAGCTTCTGAAAAGACTTCTGTGATCCCGCCCGAGTGATGCGGCTTCACTGCATCTTCCAAATTCTCAGTTTGATTGATTAGCTACTTGAGGTGCTGTCAAATATCCTGCAGTATAACCCATGCTTGCAGTTCAATGTTTGATGAAATTCTAATTCTGCCTTAACTGTTTAAAAACATTCCAGTCATCACTCTGTTACCTGGGAGCTATGTACTGTCACACAATCACCTCGCCAATGAAGGACATGTTCTCAGGAACAACACTGGTTGTACACCTTGAAACAATAAGCAGCCATGACATCAGCCTCAATAGTTGTAAATGTAAGAAACGTTCTCACAATTAAAGAAAATTGTAACATTAACATGTTGTTCTTCTAAGCAATGAACTTAAGAACATAAAATATTTTACTGTTTTTTTCTTAGAATTTGCCCATGTACCCATGGGTGAGTAAATTAAGAGGTATAATTGATACCTGGCAATATATCCACTCCAGTGCAGTTTATGTGGAACAATGAATTCAAAGAGATGATTCTGATCAAGTTTGGGTAAATTTAAAAATGAACATTTAGAAGTGAGGATTCAGCTATGTGAAAAATTTGTTCAAGCATAACACAAATAGGAATAATCTGAAATGTCTTGATTCAGCAAGACCAAAACTTAAACAAGACAAAACATTTGCATGACATTTTTTCTTACTTTGTATTTACAGTGTTAAACAGACATTTTTCAAAACTACGAGTTTCAAGATTATATATATATAATTTCTGTAGATAATTTTGCATTTTTCTAATTTCTTTGGACAATGGTACTTCAATGATAAAGGTTCACCACTGTGGGTTGGTGAAGGCATGTTTAAATCTGATCAGAACAATATCTTCATTTCTTCCCATAAATTCAGTTGTAAATAAATGTAACCAGAAGGAAAATAGAGTGGAGCAGCAGATTTCCTGTCACATAAAGATAGAGAAAAATATTTTAAAGGTGTCCTTTAAATCTTTTTTATGCAGATGTGCATGTATGACTAGAACAGATTTAGCCACATAGCCAAAGGCATGTATGCATGCTTCTCTTTCTTAATCTAGCATTATGCTTTTCAGTACAGTAGTCAGTAATGTCAGATATATAGTAACTGGCCACTTCAAATGTTCCTTGCCCAAGTGGAGATACAGCCTAGAAAATGAGATATAATCAAAATGTAGCTTGTACCATTAATAATTTTGTTGTAATCATATTGAAATAAAGGATTTCTAGCTATAAGGTTGAATAAAATCTATGAACATTGTTCTATTGCTTTTAAAAATTATGACTACCTAAAAAAATTGAATATATTTTGCTCAAATTATGTTTCTACTGAATAGTGATGATCTAGATTCTGTCCACATTGTCATAGCAATTATCTTTTGTCAATGATTTATTGCTATAGTATAACTGTTATTTCAAAATGAGAAGAAGTAATACAATGGCTTGTGGCCACCCAGCCCTGGAATGATCAGAGCTTCTCCGAGCTTTCTGGACCAAGCTCTCTTTTATCATTGTTAATCCCATCAGTCAGGAGTTAGACCACTACCACAGTTTAAAGTCAAATTTGAACCGACCTTTAATTAAACTACTGGCCAGGTTGTGTGGTGGTATTGTATTCCCCGAAATATTGTACACCCTAATAAACTTATCTGGGATCAGAGACAGAACAGCCACAATATTAAACATAGAGGATAGGCAGTGGGTAGCACACACCTTTAATCCTAGCATTCCAGAGGCAGAAATCCATCTGTTCAAGAATAGAGCCAAGCATGGTGACTCATGCCTTTAATGCCAAGAAGTGAGCCTTTAATCCCAGGGAGTGATGGCAGGTAGCAGAAAGGTATATAAGGCCTGAAAACCAGGAACTAGCAGCATTTGGCTGGTTAAGCTTTTAGGCTTTGGAGCAGCACAGTTCAGCTGAGATTCATTCTGGATGAGGACACAGAGGCTTCCAGTCTGAGGAAACAGGACCACCTAAGGAATTGGCAAGGTGAGGAAGCTGTGGCATGTTCTGCTTCTCTGATCTTCCAGCATTCACCCCAATACCTGGCCCGGATTTGATTTTATTAATAAGACCGTTTAAGATTCCTGTTATAAGGTTGATGGACTCTCTGGCCAGGTCTATCTCTAGTTTCCCAGAAAATGACCCCAAGTCATGTTTCACAGGAGCTTAAGAAGACAAAATTCATAATTCACCACATTTCCCATGAAGTCTAATCACGGGCAAGCATACTCTCTGATGTACTTCCTACCTGCCTACATCCACTCAGGGGCAAGCATACATCCTGACTTATTTCCTGCCCATGTTTGATCAGGCATACCAGATGCAGATAGATGAATCAAACAAACGTGTTCAGGGCAGTGAAAATATGTGACTTGTTATTGCTACATCTGTTATGGAAATATCTGTCCTAGGGCGGGGCTTTCTGATCATAGGCATTTTTATTTCAGGGATCACTTAGGCACAGTAATTAAGACTTACTAACTTTGACTCTCACACCATATTTGTCTATGATTACTTTCCCACTCCCATCCCTCCAAACAATTTAGGCTTTGGGAAGATATTCTCCATAAGAGTCTAATATCAGGTCTCAGGCCTAGGTCTTAACTGTTCACAGCACATTTCATTTAATTCTTACAACAATTATGTGAAGTAGATTCTATGAACTTAATTTGTAAATTTAGAAACAAAGGTATAGAGAAACTAATAAACTACCTAGTTATAAAAAAATCACTGAAAGATAAAAATAATTGAGGCAGTTGATTTATGAGCTGAGGTATTTTTTATAATTCAAATAAGACTGATAATGAAATGTGCTCCAATCCATATCAGACTTTGTTGGGAATTCCAAGCCCTCTGAACTAGCACTGTCATCCCCCACCCCACCTCCTTTCTATCTGCCTAACTCTGCATTTCTCATTTGCTTTGACCAGTACACCATTTTTCCTTCCACATCACCCCAGTTTATGGGTTCTTTAATTCACAAATACAACTAAGTTCCTCAACTTTTCTAAGAAAATTTAAAATCTGTACATTATTATAAATCTCATTTGAGTATTCTTGACCTGAGCTAAAGAGTGTTTTTTCTTCCCACATGTGTCCTGAGACTCATCTTTTTATATGCAAATGAGAGGAAAGGCGGGGGGGGGGGGACTTTAAACAAAGGTCCCTCTAAGAGATAAAATGGATGTTGTTATCCTTAAAAGTAAGAAATGAGAGTCACAATATTTATAAGGTCACTCAGTCAACAGGGGTCAGGATATGGATTCCACTAGGATAGGGTTTATAACCAATAGAATTAGCTATTCCTTCTTACACACAACACTGAAGGCTTCTCTGAGTGCTTTGCACTGGGGCCTTGCTGCTACAAAATTACCATATTTTCCCATATTAATGGTTGTGGCTTTGTCATATCTACATTATTACCACTCTACCACCACATATTGCAAGGATGCTTGAACTACCAGATCAAATAGCATGGCATCTGTCACCCACTAAATCTGAGAGCCTTTCTTCCCCACTATATATATTATTCTTTCTCCAGAGTGTAGAAAATAATTAGGAGTTCACATTTTGTTGAACAAATGGTGCCTTCAAAAAAAAAAAAAAAAAAAAAAGACTATGTAGGTTAGAAAACAAAAGCACCATCCATCCATGATCCTTGTTTCTTGTCACTACTCAGGCAAAGAGGAGGTGAAGGCCAGGAAATTATTTCTCTCTCTCTCTCTCTCTCTCTCCCTCCCTCCCTCCCTCCTTCCCTCCCTCCCTCCCTCCCTCCTTTGGTCTGCTAATTAAGGAAATAATATATTCTTTCTAGACATGGAAATATGGAAAATGGAGCCTATTAGAAAAGAAATTATTAGTAGATCAAAAATAGTTAAAAGAAATGTGAGTGTTCAGAACTTGACTGGAGAGCAAACTGATCGGCCAATGAAACACTTTTGAGTTAATAATGAATGTCTCATCTTAACTTGAAACAAATCTGTCTACTCTATTGGAAACATATAATATCAAAGGAGAGGAGAGCTGTCCCATAAAGGCATGGTAGCATTTGAACATCAATTTGACAGGTAGTGTAATTTTCTTACTAAGGACCGTGAATATCATATTGAAGTCTACTACAGAAATACTACTCCAATTCACCAACATAAGTCATCTGAATAGGAAAAGTTTCAGCACAAGTCAGAGGAGATATAGGAAAAAAGGCTGAGGCTGATGAATTTCACTTATGACCAAAAAACCATGACCTTGACTTATTTCCATTTAATACTAATCTATTATCTCTAAACCAGGGACAAGTGAAACTGAAATCAGTCAGAAGCCAGAGTTATTTCTGCTCCAGATTTACTCTAAGTAGTGCTATGTCATCCGAATTCATTTGTATGCAAGTGACAAGAGCCAGGGAATGTTCAGTTCTGATCTGTGCTTTTTCTACTATTTTAAGTACCAGGGAAAGATGATAGCATTTGGAACCTCTGTGCTTCCAGCATATAGACTTGCTATGCATGTAGAAGATGAGAAAAACATTTTATGAATCTCCTTCCACTATTATGTTTAATATATTCAGAATGTAGCTTTTTTATTATCCATATAGGACAAAGTTTTGAGAAGTGTCAAGCTAATATTTCAACTGTATTAAAACATGTTTCTCTCTAGGCATCCAAAAGTATGTCACTATGTAGGGAGTAAGGGTGCCATTCATCTAAGCAAGAGTTACCATTGCAATATAATTTACCACAATAGCAGAAATTACAATATTATCTCAAATCCCTTAAGGTCTCCAAATTCTGGTTTCATTAGTTCCTCCCCACCTCCCACTCCCCCACTCTGGCCCCCAACACATCAGCCAAACTTCCTTTAATAACCTCTGGATGGCCTGAGCATACTAGGCAAATTTTACTCTTGTAGAAAATAAATGTATGAGTGTACATTGCCTGGAAACATAAGCCATAGCTGACTTGTACATATATTTAGGTAGACTTGGTCAAGAAAAATCAATTAAAGCCCAAATCACACAGTGGAATGTTGGTTGTTAATAAAGAACTGTATTTTATTTTTGAAGCAGCAATATTTTAACTTAGATACTGTTTTTAAAAATTCAAAGATGAATTGAGACTCTGATGTCTTCATGACATTCATTTGCTGAATCCATATATCTGAATTCTTTTAGCTATCCAGTTCCACACATTCCCATACTTCTCAAATAACCAACTGACCAACATCAGTAAGTCTGTGTGCATATGTGTGATCGCGTGTGTGCGTGTGTGTGTGAAGATATGTCCACATGCATGTGAAAATCAGAAAAAAAAGCTCCCTTTAGTGCTGCCCATCTTTCTTTTTTTCCCAGACAGGCTCTCTCACTGGCCTGGACTGTAGTGGATAGCCATCCCAGCATTGGCGCGTCCAGGGTTCCGGAACCAAGAGCACCTCCTCCTCTCGATCCCCTGTCTTCTGTTTCCTTCTCAGCCCCGCCTTGTGGGCGTGACCATTACCGAAGCCTCAATGGGGGTTGGAACTTCCCCACCAATGCTGGCATGGCTATCCACTACACTGGACCTCATCAAATGAGCTAGACCAGCTAGTCAGGGAGCATAGACATCCACCTATCTTTCCAGTGCTAAGATTAAGAACAAGTGTCACCTACCCGACTGTCTTATTTGGCTTCTTGAATCAAACTCAGTTCCTCATGCTTGCAAGACAAGCACTTTATCCACTGACCCATCTATGCCCTGAGAACGTTAATTATAGTGACCTGCCAAATTCTGTCAGCAATGTACCTTGACCTAGACAACCCAGATCAATGAAAATCCTGACAAGTTAGAGCAAAACCAGTAAGATACAAGTTTACTATGGTATCTGCTCTTGCTCTACCATGCCAAATATTGCTCCAGTGAGGCAAAGTTATGAAAATCAGTATTCCTCAAATGTTATAACTCCCACTTCCACTGGGTACAGATGAGTTTCTACTTGTTTGAGAGAAATCTTAATGTACTTGCTGGAAAGCCTAACTCCCAAGAATACTCAGATCCTCTGCCCAAATCCCAGTCTTCGACCTTTATGAAGAAAGAAAGTCCATCACAGGAGAATCACTCCTCTTACCATCCTAACATGGTCTTTTACTTCACTCGCCCTGAAGCTCTGTAAAAGTTAGGGAACTCTTTGAAGAAATTTCCTAATTTTCCTTGAGCTATTGAATCCACTCTGTGGTTTCCTCTACATGATAAGTATTAAATAACATTACACAAATTAGCACAAAACATTTTGTTTTGGTTCTGCCCCTTGCATCCACTTTAGAAGATGTGAGATCTGACCCCATCTACCTGGACACTTGCTAGACATTTCTTCCTAACTGATTCATATGCCTAGCTCAGCCACTTCCAGGAAGTTTGAAATATCGGTATTCCATAGGATTAAGAGTATGGTCATTTTCCAACCCATATATATGCTCCTAAGATTAGCTCAGCCATCCCACAAGGATCCTGAAGACTCGCATCCCCACATCTACATATCAAATGTCCTTCCCACTTTAAGGGATGAGAAGTGTTAATTAAGACAGACACAGTTACAATTCAGTTAACCAAAACTTATCTCCACCTTTTTACTGAATTACTCTCCCCAGTTCTCACAATAACCATGTGTTGGGAATTATTAAGAAAAACAGAGAAAAATGAGGAGCAGTGAATATTATGCAAAGTTTGTAAATGGTAGGACTACTGTGTCAACCTCTCAGGTCTATGCTTCATGTAATACACACATCTTGCAGAGTCTTCAGTAACTGTGAGTTAGTGAATGATTTCTAAACAAATACCATGTGTCGGAGGTAAATTTTTGCCAAAGATCACACAGTGAACTAGTTGAATCCTATGTACTATAACATGCCATAAACATTTGAGCTATTTTAGCCTAGTTTATTACAGCTAATTTAATTCATTTTCTTTGTTAACACATATTTAAAAAACAATATGATAGAAATTATTTTCAAAAATAATCTTGCCTATTTATTCAAAAACAACATATTTCACTTGGTCTTCAATAACATACAATTTCATATGTTTGTGTTTTAGTGAACCATGAAACAAAAATTAATGCCAACTAACCCAGCTGCTGTTTGTCATTCTGTGTCTCTGTCTTTAGGTCATTCTTATGAGCTTATGTTAGTTTTTAATTATTTTATTGTAAATAAGGTCATTGAAAAACTCAACTCATTATTTGTGGGAATTATTTTAACAAGGAAATCTCCACTAGGTTACCAAATAGTATCAAGTATGTTTGGTAATCTTTTCTTATTTCACATAGTTGCAAACGTATTCCCTTTTTAGCTACACTATGAAATGCTAATCTCAATGCCATTAATTGGTAATACATATTCATTGAAATTTAGTGACTTAAGGACCTAGCTAGCTTCATATTTTTGTTGCCCTTTGGGACATATATTCCAAAACCTAAAATTACATCTAGCTACAGACAGTCAGAATAAGAACAGACATGATATCAGAAGTTAATACAATGCTTTTATGAGAAAGACAATGAAGACTAGAGAGCTTATGCATCCTTTGTCCAAAACAATCATTGCAGTAAAATATCCAAGGACTAGGACTCATACTCAACAGTCCTGAACCAGTAAACACCTTTTCCACTAAAACTGAAGTCTATTTAATTTCAGTAATAGAATAGTAGTGTTAATGGGAGCTCACCAGAGATGACCACTCAGAAACAGTGTAGAGCCAACTGAAAGTTTTTATTCCAGAGTGCTGGGACCACAGCCAAGGGATCAGGAACCCAGGTCCAGAACATGGGGATTTTAAAGGCAGAGACCTCTTCCTGGCTTCTCTCTCAGCAAGTGCAAGATAGGTTCACAGAGTAAGTAGTTTATAGCAAGCAGTTTTAACAGAAGTTAAGATAGGCAGTTAGCCAGCCTGAGGGGATCCCTCCACAAACAGGAACTAAGACAAAAGGCTCCCTAGAGGAGGTTCCACACAAACAATCAATTTTAACAAAGGCTCTGATAAATTAGCTCGGACATCCTGACCTTGGGTTTCTAGTGCTGTGGAGTTGGGTAATTTTCCATGGGATTCTCCATCAAGGAAGGAGTTTAAATTCTAGTTAAATCTGAAATGGCTTCAGCAAGAAAATAAGATGGAGGAACCTCTGTGCTCACTGTGTTGGCTCCCTCACAATAGAACACTCGTTGATACAGTTCACTTACTGTTTTCTAAAAGTCTGCTTTCTTTCTTAAGCTACTTACTAGCCACCATCATAATAGTATGAGATATGCATATACAAATCAATTTATTTACCCAAATGTGCATAAGCAATAGTTACTTGACAACATTATTGGTTAACAATGACTTACCTGATGGCAATCAAGTAACTAGTCAGATGGGTTATTTGTTTATAAGTAATGTAGTCACTGCTTGAGGATATATTTTATGGTTTGTTCTACTGATTTGGGGCAAATAGAACTTCTGAATGAAGCCAGAGTTGATTGCTAGGTTTGGGGTTTTTGTTTTTATTTTTTGTTTTGTTTTTGTTGTTTTTAATGCATGCTTAGCAATTTCTCAACTTGACACCAAATGGCCGCTCACATTGGTGTCATCTTTCTGCAGGGTCTCCTGGACCATGTTTCCCAAAAAGGACTGGTTTTCATATTTCCTTTGTTTCCTTCTGGAAATCATCACAGTGGAGAAAGGTGGTTGTGTTTGCAGCCTGGAAAGTCAGACCTGGAGGAAACAGAGGGGAGCTAGAGTAATAGCTCAAGGGAAACAGTAAACAGACAAAGCCCAGACCCTTAAAGGGAGAGAAGAGGGAGGGGGGGGGGGGGGGGGGACAGGGAGAAGGAGGCTGTGGGAGAGAAGCAACATGGGAGGAAGAGGGAAGGGAAAGAAAGAGGAGGAGGGAAAGGAAAGGGGAGAGGGGAGACAGTCAGCAACTTGAAGTTTTCCCAGCACAGAATGAAACCAAGACTTCACTACAGAGAGATTCTCTGCTTTTTTCCCCAACTCTCACAACTAGAAGAGCATCCTAACACTGCAATGTTGATTTAACTGTCAGTCTAGTCACGTCTGTGCGGAGTGGCTATCATGGGAAGATGTCTAGGCAAAGCAGAGTAGGTGGAATAAAACGTAAACCCATGACCTGGCAGCTAATGTCTCATGCTGCAAAGCACAGAAATTATTCTCAGTGAATACTCTCCGTGCTCCTCTATGGTGCTCAGCTCCTCCTCTTTATCTCAAATGTGCACTGGAGACTTATAACCTATGAAGCTGGGGAAGGAGAGAAGTGATTGAGCCATCTCTGAAGATTATTCTCTCTGTTGAATACAAATCAAATTGTCTAAAACATATACTCTTACATTAGAGAGAGAAATAAAATATATATTATACATTTATAAATATATATAAATATATACCTTTTTAAAAAAACTGGGACTAGGTTTGGATTTATTTTATACAAAAGATGTAGCTCTGGAGAGAGAGAGAGAGAGAGAGAGAGAGAGAGAGAGAGAGAGAGAGAGAAGCACATGCCAAAAGATAAAAGATTGCTATAGAAAGATTCATTGCCTAGGTAACTTTTTTCTTCTCTCATTTTTACTTTGCGATGGGTTCTCAATGGACTGATTCATTTAAGCTATGATTTTTATTCATATTTTTAAGCTGTTGGGCCTAATGTTGAAATCTCCCTTGTCACCAGTTAGACTTACTAGTTTTAATGATTTGAGTTTTAAATGAAGGTCATTATATAATATCCTGCATTGCATGCAGATTATGAAGTTCCTGCCGGCTTTGCCTTTTAATTAAATTATTCTTTCAAGTGGAATATAGTAGTAGAAAAGTCCATCTTCGTTTTACATTGAAGAGGCTCTATAGCCAAACTTTTCCACTTTATTACTAATGGATATTTAAAATATTGGCCTTAAATAAATGTTGATTGTGTCTAAAAGAATTATTTGTTTAATACATCTTTTCATCTACCCACCCAATTCAATTGCCCATAGTCTGCAGACAATGTATTTCAACAGAAGACATATTCATATATCCATTTTTCTATCTTGCCCTCAATTTTAAGATATCTCTGATATATAGCTATAGAAGAAGGGGACATAGTTGTGGATTTATGACATTTTAGAAGAGTTCCATAAATTTGATGAACACCTGACAAATGAGTAATCATACATACACAATTCTGAAGGAAAAAATGCAGGAGAAAGATTTACCAAAAGCAATAAAATGATGGGAGGGGCTTTCTGAAGAAGTAGCACTTACCCCGAGGATGGGAAAGTCTAGCCAGTTTAATGCAGTAAGTTACCTCTTGGAGGTGGACTGTAGGGTCTTGGATGGTAGGAAGGGAGATACTGACTGGGCTTGTGCTGAAACTTAAGAAAACTCTGCCAGTCAATAATCTAAGGCATAGGAACCATGGCAGCCAACTGGACAGGGTATAGAGTGTTTCTGGGAGGGTTGGCTCAGATTGAGTTAAACCTGTTGGGGGCCAACTCAACAGAATGGGAAAACAGCAAGTCATGCACAAGATGGAGGAAAACTGAAATTTTGAAGTTAGAACGTGATTTCAAATTAATCTGATAAATCGTCATCCCAGGAATAATCCATCTAGAAGTCACGTGTCAGGGTCAAAGATTTGAAATCTCAAAAGAAACCCTTCATCCCACAAAAGTAGGACTGACCTTTAAAGAAGGCTAAATAGAGAACTAGAAAATGGATATGGGTGGGGGACAGACCAATCTTTCTTTTTGCTTATCTATTGCCATCTGAACATCGCCATAAATCTTGACCTTAAAGGTTAGTAGATGACATATGAATGCTTTTAAAATCTTTTCTGAGAGTTAGTGCTCTAATCTCTCTGAATGATGCCTTTTATCTGGAATAATAAACAATGGTTAAACAGTACTCTTGAGTTAGTGAGCTGGCGACACTACCACCTTGCAACCTACCTGCAGCTCACAGTGGGGTAGGCAAAAAGCTTCCATCTCTGGGCATAGCTGCTATAACCATTTGCTAATGAATAACTCAGGGTCCCTTGTTTATTTGCTTGCTCTGAAATCCAATACTGTTTTTCAGCACCCCTTTCGAGGTCTGATATAGAACAAATTGTTGGCAGATGTGGAGGGCATTTTGAGCCAAGATAGAGAATTTGTTTGCACTGTCTGGTTTTTCAGCTTTAACCAGTATCAGGTCATAGCAGCTGGTTTTTATCAGTGCTCTGTATACTATAGGCCATGCACCTGACAAAACAAGAGTTGTTTGCATGACCCGCGTTTGAAAACCTTAAGATCAGAAACCGAAACAAGGCAGTGTAGAAATGTAGGGACGCCCTAATCAAATTAATGATCAGCTTAATTTAACTCTGGTTTGTTTACATGAGAATGTCTTGTAGCATACAGGTAAAATGTACACTCTTAAAAACATTTATGAAAACTTTTAGTTTTATAGCTTTTTATGGAATTTAATCTGTGGCTTAATATTGTATATATATATTTTTACTTTATGAAGGCATCACACATAGAACAAAGCTCACCAACACTTTCTATCCTTCAAGAAAAAGAGTGATCTTGTGTCAAAACTATAGTAAACAGCATGAGATGGATCCAGCACACTAGTTTAGTATTAAGATTTCTTTCTTTACTGACAGGGCCTTCATTTTCCTTTTACATGCCAGAATCAGTGTGGTGAATCATTTTCATGACCTCCTCCCTTGCTTTAAATAAATAAAAGATTAGCATTTCAGCCACCCTGTTTACATTAAACTGAAAATTCCATAAGCCACAGTAGTGTTTATGTTTTCAACTTTTGTTCAGTCCCCCCTCCCCCAGGGGTGCATGAGTTCCTTGATTTGTTTCAACTATCCAAAATATTTTAAGAATACTGCACTGTGGAGAAGTATTTATTTGAAGTGGTGGTGGATAATTTGCAAACTCTATGATGGTATAGTGGCCAGTTCTAATGAAACAGAAAAGCATTTATTCTGAAGTCTCCCTGACACTGTGGGAAATAAAATCTCTAAGAGACCTAGGCTTTTAGTAAAAATAATTTCTGTTTTGAATTGTATGTGCTCCTTGGTCTGTAATGCATCTAATGTAATTCAAAGGCAATTTTACCTGTTTTCAACGCCATCTGTGCAGTGTGGAGTTACTTCACAGTGATGCGGGATAACAGTCAGAATCTGAAAGCCTTCCTGAAGAATGCATTCAAAAGACAGCAGAGTTAGGAAAGTGCAGAGGCAAAGGATTCTCGCTTCAGTTTTAGAAAATATTAAAACCAAATCCATTGGTGGAGTTTTTAAATGTCCTACAATAGCAAAGGTAAGGGGATTGCAAAATAAGACAACTCTGCTCTTATGATGAGATGATCCAAGGACTGTTTTCAGTCAGTATGAACCCATAAATGTGCAGATATAGTAGTCAGTTTTCCACTTGAAATAGTTACCTGAGCTATATACACTTAGGAACAATTTTGAATAGTTTTTACTACACTTTCTAATTTCATAGGAAAAAATTTCTATTCTTATATACTTTCAGACCTACCTAGTCTCTTGACCATCTTTAGAGAAACTTTCAAAACTATTTAACACTTTTCCCAAGAGAATATGATTTTTATTTTTTACCAATACTTCTTGGGATGATTACCTTTTCCTTAACTTTCTAGAAAGTAGAGCATAGAAGAAAAGCACCGCTGATATATTTGCACTCTTATTTTAATGTCTAAGTCATAAAATGCATTATTTTTAAGCCACTAATGGTACTATTAATATAGGAGAATCTCATAAATATTGACAAATCAAGCTCTGTTAAATTTCTTTCCTTAGTTGTAAAATCCCATCGGTTAATCTCTATGGTCACAAAAGGTAGCATTGGTTTTAGCACTAATAGGGTGACTTTCAGAAAAACACATTGCTGTTCATAATAAGGTAATCCAAGGTAAATCAAAATAAGGAAAACACCTACAGCTGCAGCAAATGGATCCCTGTCTTTGAAAGACAGCAGGGACATTAGAAAACTCCTCTTATATTCCACCATCTACCTCAAAATCGTATAATAATCCAAGTAGTACTTTAGCTTGCTAAGTATTCACAAGACATTTCATTTCAGCACTTATCTGTTCACTAGGAGGCAGTATATTATCATATTCAATATTTAATTGGTACTGAAAATGCAGTGTCAAAGAAATTTTCTGCGTGCGTATCCCATCTGCTGCTCTTCTAAGCTTCCTCACCTGAACACAGCCAATGATGTCTGTGTTTCTGTATCATTTCAAAACTGTGCACATACAAACTTGATGGTTTTTTTTTTTTACCACAGCTCATCTGTTGGCAAATACTTATAAATATTAATAAATAATAGAGACATGCACTTACTCAGTTTGTTTTCTTTCCAAGCAAGCTATGAATAAAATTGGAAACAATTTGTTTTCTGATTTTTTCCTGCTGTTTTCCTTTATCTCCACATCAACAATAATATTTATAAATACATCTTACTCACTTTTCTTAATTCAATGAATTAATTTAAACTAACAAATTATTTTTTACCATCATAGTCAAATATTTCTAAAGTGTTTATTGTAAGATACTTCTCTCACCAAGATAATCAACCTGTATAGAAACAATGAAAAAAGGGTGACATATATGTTTAAATGTTTGACAAGTAACCAATTGAATTATTTATCCATTCTTTATTGGCTTACCATTTTTAAATATTCCCATTGAAATCAGGCATTCCTCTTGTTACAACAGTAATAGGTGTTTGTTGAAAACATATTAAGGCACTAGTTCCTAGATGAAAAAATAAGTATAAATCCAACTCAACTCCACCCAATATATACACTCCGGAGTCATTGGAGAGCACTGGGAATGTTTGCCTATCACTTCTTTTATAAATTCTTCTCAGTTAGGAATGGGGATAGATGCCTTCCTAGTCATCCGACTAGTCTCTGCCTGCCCCTCTGCTTCTGGTTTATCCATGGTATCACCTGTAGACAAGAGCCTTTCTTCAACTCTGACTTGCTTAAGATGTTTCTTGGCAGACAAGGTGTCAGTGAGGGCCTGCCTCACAATAATACCTTCTAGGTATGGAGGTGATTTATTTATTTACTTATTTACCTGTTTTAAATTTTTGTTTTGTTGATTTTTTTCTCACATAATGTATCCTGGTTACGGTTTCCCCTCTATTGCTACAGTGAGGACCAGCCCCCAGCAGCTCAGGGAATCAGGGGGATCCAAAGAGTTGGCGAACTTGACTCACTCAACTTCACTTTCCTATCTGAAGGAGTAAAACTTAGTTTTTTAGGGACAATGAGTGGGGTGAAACTTAACTTCCTGGGGCTGGCAAAGAGGGAAAGTACATACACCTACCTTTAGGGTCTTTTATCTTCTATGTTCATTATTTCTTCTTTGAACCTCTATCTAGATGTATCTCTGATATCTGTCTTGATGTCTTCCTTTTAACTAACTTTATTTTTCCTGTATAGCTCATAGATTCTAGCAAAATCTTCCAAGAAATATAAAAATTACAACTGAGGTTATATTCTATTTTTTAAGCAAACGATTACAGTGAATACAAGTAAAAAAAAAATCCCTTACATGATTAAACATTTTATATATTTTATAAAACAAGTTGTTGCAGAACCCATATACATTTATACCCAAGCAACTTGTTGTAGATTAACAGAGTGTGAACAAGCAAGATATTTTTCTCAGCCAGTTCTTTTGTAGGCAGGCTGCATTTGCAGTTACAAAGAAAGGATGGATAACATTATTATTTACCTCAAAAGGTAATCTTATGAAAAATCTTAAAAGAACCACAAATCTAAACTTTATATATGAAAAATAATCACCCAGTTCTACTTTAAATCCTCAGGGTGCATACCTACTCATCAACAGCTTTTTATATCATGACACTGAGGGCAGAAATGGGTACAAGGAATTAATAATCACCTTTGATCACCCATACTTGCAAGAATGCTACATTAGCTAGCAATAGCCAGGATACCATTGTTCCTGTTCCCTGCCCTCAACAAATCCCTTGTTCCTCTATTAAAAGTGTGTCTTTATAAACTTTAAATTTCCCCCCAAGATTTTCTACCTCAAAGTCATTAACAAAAACATTTTAACCTAACCTTACTACCAATCTACATGTCTACATTTTTTCTAAGGGTGGTGGTCGAATCATTAATCTGTTCAAACAGCAATGCTTAGAAAAAAATCAATCATTATTAAGTACCAGTAACACTGCTCAGTGAGGGGCTAGAAATCCCCTGAGAGTTTTCCTACAAACAAAAGGCAACAATCAGAGCTATGCTCAACAACAGCTTGAGGTCGTCAGGACAGGTAGTCCTCAAGTATTTGCCTCTCCAAGGCTCATTCAGGTGTGGCTTTCCCAACTGCCCAGCCATGTTCCATTTGTTCCATGCTACCTGTTGGTCCCCTCACATGGCCCCTGACACCCCTCTCTCTAATCCTCCCAGTTCCTCCCTGCCATCTGGATCTACTCCCTTTTGTCTCTCATTAGAAAACAATCAGGCTTTTAAGGGATAATAATAAAACTTTTTAAAAAGATATAATAAGGCAGGGCAGTGATGGTGAATGCTTTTAATCACAGCACTGAAGAGGCAGAGGCAGGTGGATCTCTGTGACTTCAAGGCCAGCCTGGTCTACAGAGTGAGTTCCAAGACAGCCAGGACTACGGAGAGAAACTCTGTCTCAAAAAAACCAAAAACAAAGAAAGAAAAAAAGTTAATGATGATGATGATGATGATGATGATGATGATAATAATAATAATAATAATAATAATAATAATAATAAGGAAAAACAAAGACTAACACATTGGAATTGGACAAAGCAAACAGAAGGAAAAGGACCCAAGAGAAGGCACAAGAAATAGAGACCCACTGGTTTACACACTCAGGAATCCCATAAAAACATCTAAACTGGAAAACATAATATACACACAAAGGACCTGATATAGACCCATGCAGGCCTTTTGCATGCTGCCCTAGTCTCTGTGAATTCGTTGGAACTTTTTCATGTTGATTTAGGGGACTTTGTTTTTTTGGGTGTCCTCCACACCCACTGGCTCTTATATTCTTCCTGCCTCCTCTTCTTCTGAAAGGTTCCCAGAGGTCTGTGGGGGAGGGATTTGATACAGACATCCCATTTAGGGCTGAGTGTTCCAAGATCTCTAGCTCTCTGCATAATGTCTAGCTGTGGGTCTCTGTATTTGTTCCCATCCCCTGCAGAAGGAAGCTTCTCTGATGATGGCTGAGCAAGGAACTGATCTATGAGTATAGCAGAATGTTATTAGGAGTCATTTTATTGCTACTATTTTTGCTGTCTTTCAGTTTAGGGGATTTTGTATAGTTTTGGAAGAGTAGTATTTGGTTTTACCCTAGGTCCCTAGGCTGTCTAGTCTGAAGGTCTTGGTCATTTAAGCAGTTTTGGGTATCAGTTTCAACATGGGGAGTGGGCCCTAAGTCAAACAAGATATTATTTGGTTACTCTTACAAATTTTGTGCCAACAATGTTCTGGCATATCTTACAGGTTTGTGCCTCACTTGGTGTTTACATTTCTCTTTTGGTAACATGCAGGATAGCTTCCTGTACCAAAGATGCTAGAACATAGAGGTAAAGGCTCTACATAGGTACCAGCTTGACTTCTCCATGTTCAATGAATTCTGTAAGTGTTGCCTTCAGCAATGGGACAACTTTGTGGAGAGCAGCCTATTGTCTTGGCAACAGTCTGGATTGTTTGGGGATTGCCATTGGGATCCTTTTGGCCAACAACTCAATTATGTGTAACCTAGCACCAGTACTGGAAGCTTCATGTTGTGAAAAGAGATGGCTCTTGGGACCAAATTGGGCATCTGTCTCCTCCTCCATTATTTGATTATTTCATTTAGATCACCTTTATATATGTATATATTTAGGAAGCTTCTACTGTATTAGATTCCCAAGGGCCCTTAATTTTAGCTGTCTCTCCCTCTATCCCCTCCCTTATCTTCTTCTCCCCTTCATTTCATAATTTGATCCTCCTATTACAGGCACCACCCCACCCATTAATAACTATCTATTCTATTTCTCTTTTCTAATGCGATCTATCTGTACCTTCTAGTCCCTTATTTTATATATAACCTCTATGGCTCTATGAATTGTAGCTTGGTTATCATTGGTTAACAGATAATACTAGTGGAGGCAATTTAATCAGCTGAGGGCAATAACCATGTTGGAGGAAAGGTAAAGCTTTTTCAAAATTATAGTGCATCTTTCAAAACTAACATTTTGTATCAATGATTTTCTCATCTATGCTGGCTCTGTACGACCATGTTGATATAATTCAGCAGACACCATAACTGTCAAGTTGAATGTAGCTTTGTAAAAATAACATCTGCCATGAAATCAGATATTTTGATAATTTTTTTATCAATATGTAGAGAGAGGGAAGAATAGGTATCAAAAATTAAAACAAGTGTTTATAGCACTGATAGAATTAAGAATTTTCGGCTTTTTTATTTTCTCTCCTTTTGGATAAAATTCTGCAAGGTTACAAGCACTACTATGAATAAGAAGCTATTTTGAGCAATCAGAGGACTGTCTGACCCACTAGATAACTTTTTCCCTATGCTATTTGGTCCAGGGTCCATAAAAAATTGATGTTCTCTTCTCAGGTAACATGCTTATTTTTATCTACATGAAACTCATCGATCTCCTTCCAATTTGGTGCTGGCCTCTCCATTCCACTATCATTCCCGAGGTAACGAATGATATTTTCATAGGCATGGCTGGTAATCAATACAGACATGCTCTGCCCATTGATCTGAGGAAGACCTTTGATCTGGAAAATCACCAATTATGGCTATTTAAAGTAGATTCAATTGGATTAGGAAGAACAAAAAAGAGCTGGCATCTACAGTGTTCTTTAATAGTTTCACATCCCAGAAAGACACAAAGTTAAATATAAGGCCGTTTAAAGAGTAAGGGTTAATTTTTATCTTTCAATATTAAATGAAGATTTTTTTGCACAGTCTACTTTATCTCTGAATTTTTTATGGCCATGTAATGTGATATTCTTATAAGGGACATCTCAGGTACAAGGTAATTGACGATTTGTACTGAGTTTCTGACAACCTTCAAATTCTAATTAATAAAAATAGATTCCATTTAAATATTGATATGCTAAGCATTAGTCTTGTTTTAACTGAAAAGGGTGGACTCCTAGTCCTGGTAAATTAAGTCTTTAATAGTATAGTATGTAGGCTACCTGGTTGATTAATTGGTCACCTTTTCTGGTGAAATTTCTGGTCACTATTATTTCCAGGTAATGATAAAATTTGAATTAGAAATGAAAATATATTAGGTTTTTTGACTTCCTAAGATGAATGCGTATCAAATGAAACATGTTGCTTAATATTCAGTAATCTCTCCTGCCTCAGAAGACCATCATTGTGAAAGATACTAAAGGCAAAGAGGTGGCAATCCCTGCCATGCACATTTTCAACCTCTTCCCTACACTCAGGGAGATCTAAATTTTAGGGGAATAGTTGAGAGTTTTCGTTTATGATTGACACCATGAATTCTTGAGTAATGCATCTGAATTCATGTTCCAGCTTCACAATCTGCTAGTTGTGTGACTTGAAAGATTATTTAATCTCTAATTTCATTGTAATAATGATAATAATAACCCTATAGGTTTCAAACTTGATGCAATTAACTCCTCATGACTATAAGTGGTCATTACCCTAATATTTTATGATAAATAACATTCTAAACACTTTATACGAGAAACAACTCTAGAAAATTGGGCATATCTTGATTTACAGAGAGCAAAGAACTCCAGAATTTAAAGTTATTTGCCAAAAGTCCTGAGCTAGCCAATGGCTCAGTACTAAATACAAATAGTCTCCTTCCACAGCCTGCCCACTTAGCCACATAGTATACACATGGGCAAACCATTTAATATAGGAAATAGCACACAGCAAGTGCTCCATAAAAGGAGAAGCAACGATAGATACACAAGAAGCATTTACACTTCTATTCTAAAATGTACATATAGTCAGCTTTCTTATGGGTATTTACATCATGGAACAGACAATTTTACATCACTTAAACAACTTAGTTCCGTTAAGTTTTCTTTAACACTTAGCTGAAAGAGTTTTAATTGTACTATTGCTTGAAACATTGATGGAATATTCTTTAACAATTTTTAAAAAATGAAACTATAACATTCTTTTATCAGCAGTGGCTTTTAGTAGTCTTGATGAGGTACAAGGTAGGATTCTATAGGAGCATTATGTCGTTAGCAACAACAGCTAATATTATTGATACCTACCTTCCCTTTTTATTGCAAAGGAAAATCTATATGATGTAAGCACTATATTCTGCCTGTGACAAAAGACAAGGGTTTTACTAGAGCTGTTTGGTGTCACCTTTTCAAGCCCTTCTTACTACATCACCCCACAACTTTCCTTTTGCCCTTTTATTGACTTCAGTCACCACAGCAAGGTTTGGGATAGTGTTCAGTGGTGGAGTGCTTACCTAGCGTGTGTGAAGAAGTTCTGTGTTAAATTTCTATCACCAATGGGTAAGGGAAGGATGAAGAGGTATACTGGTCCTTGTCTGTCCAGAACATAATGCAATTTACACTATGATTCTGCCTAATCCTGACATCGCCCTCCCCCCCAAAAAAAAACATGCAACTCACTAACATTAAAAGAAATCTTTGGCCGTCTGAGCATATACAGATATTATAAAGGACCTGAAGTCGTTGCATAGATTCCGAAATAGGATAGAACTTGCACACAGACATAGTGAAAACTTGTTCCACACCTGGGGAATGCTGATCAGAAGGCCTAGCCCTGAAAATCTGGTTTCTAAGTAGTTCTTCCTACTAGAAAAATGCAGTCAAAACAGATTCTTTAATGTCAAGGCTAAGACCAGGGTGTGAGGGAGGGCTATAGTAGTTTTATTGAAAATCTCAGATCCATGAGTCTTTTGAATAGGATGCTTGGCATTTCAGTGGGCATGAAATTCCTCTCCTAATAATAGCCTATGCTATTCTGTTAGCATCATGAAAATTTCCATCTATATACCTTTCTGCTTTAGAATATATTTTTGTCATTCCACATGTCATATTCTTTCAGAGTTCCAAGCCTTTAATCTGATGGGAAAAACATAGATGGTGATCATTGCAACAATTTTAGACTTTTTCAATTATTCTTTTAAAAATTATAACTGCATATTAACTATATACACCTATAGATTTCACTCTGCCTTTGCACACATGCATACATTGTGCTTTGTCTATACCATGCCAACTTCTTTTCCTCATCATTCCTTGCTCCTCCTCTACCCCTGACCCTTCCTTAGCAATCCCTCTACTACATCCATAGGTTATTATTTTCATTTCTGTGTTCATACACCAGAGAAACATGCAATACATGCTATATTGTCTATGTCTTGTTTATTTTGCTTCATGGGGAGATCTCTGCTTTTATCCATTTTCCATCAAATAATATAATTTTGCTTTTCTTTATGGCTTAATAAAACTGTATTCTGTACAGATTCACTATTTTTTCTTTTTGGAGCTGAGGATCGAACCCAGGGCCTTACACTTGCTAGGCAAGCGCTCTACTACTGATCTAAATCCCCAAACCCAGATTCAGTATTTTTTAACCCTTTCATGTGTTGTCAACCCCCTAGAATTCCCTATCTTGACTGGAATAGTACCACAATAAATAAGAGCATCAAGTGCTGATTATATATAACCCATATAACAAATTAGATTCCTCAAGATACAAATCAAAAAGTGTTATAGTTGGGTCAGAACTTTAGATTTTACTCTTGTGAGGACCCTTAATAATTCTCTTGTGGTGGATTAAATTTTCATTCTCACTAGCAATGTGTAAAGTTTCCTTTTTCTTGTTTTCATAATTTTTCTTTTATTTTTTGAGATTATTATTACATGATTTCCCCCTTCCCTTTCATCCCTCAAATTCCTCCTATGTACTCCTCCTTGCTCTTTTTCAAATTCATGGCTTTTTTCATTGTCATTATGTGTGTGTATGTGTGTGTGTGCATGTGTGTGTGCATGTGTGCATGTGTGTGTGCATGTGTGTGTATGTGTGTGTGCATGTGTGTATATGTGTGTGCATGTGTGTGCATGTGTGTGTATGTGTGTGCATGTGCATGTGTGTGCATGTGTATATGTGCATGTGTGTGTATAAATGTGTATGTATGTGTGTGTGCATGTGTGTGTATGTGTGTGCATGTGCATGTGTGTATGTATGTGTATAAATGTGTGTGTGCGTGTGTGTGCGTGTGTGTGCATGTGTGTGTATGTGTGTGTGCATGTGTGTGCATGTGTGTGTATGTGTGTGTGCATGTGTGTGTGTATGTGTGTGCATGTGTATGTGTGTGTATGTGTATATGTGCATGTGAGTGTATGTGTGTGCATGTGTGTGTATGTGTGTGTGCATGTGTGTACATGTGTGTGTGTGTGTATTTCTATAGAATCCTTCACTACATCCTATATATTTATCCTCATACACACAGAGATGTGTACTTCTCATCCCATGTTCAGTAAACTTCTTCCCAACAGACAGAGACCATTATAAAAGCCCACAGTTAACCAAAATGCAGAGTTATGGAGCCCAGTCCCAAATCTACAATACAACTTCCACACCAAAGGCTCAGAGGGGCCAGAAAAACTTAAGAGCCATAGGACCAGGGAGTTTGCTGTGAGACTGTCTCATCTCATTGGTATGACTGACCAAGCATAAGCTGAAAAAGGACAACAGTAATAGGCACCCTGATCCAGACAGTCAAGTCTACTAGGCCTCAACTCTGTAAAAAGAAACTATAGACAAGCATGGAATGCTGGCAGCAGAGAAATGGTCTTCCCCAGGGAAGAACACACTGGTTCTTCCAGTGTGGCTATCCAATAACAAATGGTTATCTGACTGGTTACCCAATAACAAATGGTTAGTGCTGCAAACATAAAGTGTCCTTTTTAATATATAGCCTGACTACGGTTTATTTTTGTTAATAGCTATTCTGATAGGGCTAAAATAGAACGTAGTTTTGATTTGCATTTTCCTGATTTCTAAATATGTTAAATACTTTTTATTATTTGTTAGTTACTTGTCCTTCTTCTTCTGAGAAAAAGTATATGTAAGAAAATATGTCTGTTTTTTTCCCCATTGAGTTACTTGATTTGTTATTAAATGTTTTATTTTGCTTGAGAACAAAATCTTACACTATCCAGGCTAGCTTTGAACTTGCAATTTTACTGAGGCTGCCCTTAAATTTCTGATGTTCCTTCTTTTACCTCCTGAATGATGAGACTAGAGAACGCACCAATGGGATAGTTACTACTCATTGTCAATTTGCCAGGATCTGAATCACCTATGAGGCAAGCCTCCAACCACACCTATGAAGGATTATGTGTCTTCCGGGCATGCCCGTGAACTATTATGATCATTAGCTTAATTGAAGACCCACACTAAAGTCAACCCCAGCAATCCAGATGCTGGGGTCCTAGACTGAATAAAACAGAAAAGGAACTGAACACAGCACACATTGTTCTCTGCCTCGTGACTGACAATGCAATGTGACCAGCTGCCTCCTCAAGCCATTGACACAGTGAGGTCCTTGCCACGATGTAAGTCAGGAAGAAATACTGACTCCCTTGAGTTTGCTTTGGTCAGAATATTTTGTCACAGAAACAGAAAAAGTCTTGAGGGGTTTGTTTTTGTTTTTTTCTTTTCCAATATATTCTGCATAGTTGTCCTCAGTCCGTTTTTTTCTGGCAAACTTTTCTCTCTGTTTGAAGGTTCTCTCTTCACTCTGTTGATGGTGTCTTCCACACCGTGGAAGCTTATTAGTTGTATGCAGTTCTCTACATCAATTCTTGTTTTTCCTGTGTCGTGGGAGTCCTATTCAGGAGATCATTACTAGTGCTGACTCTGGGGTGTTTCTTTATTTCCATATTGTAGTCTCTGACTCTCAGGTCTTCCACGTTTTGAGTAGGGTGAGAAAAAGAGATCTAGTTTCCTTCTTCTTCATACGGACAGCCACACTTCCCCTAGACATCTGTTGAAGCAGCAGCATTTCTTCAACGTGTGCTTTGTGTTCTTGTAGAGATCTGAGTGTTTTGGGTCCACTTACTGCTCGGTCCTGTATTCTGTTTGCCCATGGGCCCACCTTCCTGGCAATATCATGCTATTTTGTCAGTAAGCAACTAAAACAAAATTGATTCCAATCTCATTTAAGCACATGGTCATTTGATCTGCAGAATAGGCAGAAACACCTTTCTTATGAGGCATCTCCCTTTTCCTCTCTGTCCTCTCTCTTTAAGTCTTCATTATGTTGCCCTTAGTCACAACTGTCCATGCGCTGTAGAAACAATGGGAACATGCTTGTTTTCATTGTAATTAATGATCTTCAGTCAGAACCAATTTAAAAACCAGAGAAGGTGGAAGCCTGTATTTGAATAACTACCTCAGCTCCAAATGCTTGTCTCCTTCACTGGGGATGAGAGCAAGAAAAAGAAACAATTGGCGATTGTTTATTCAGTTGTTGTTTGGAACAAAACAGAAATATCACAACCTTTCCTTGACATGAGCAACTTTGAAGGAAGAAACTTGAGAAATGATTCCAGCATTGATGTTTAATTTAGTAACACCAGTGACCAAATTACCCTATTTTGTTATCTCATATAGTGTGAAAAGGTTTTGATCTATGAAGTAGATTTTAAGTATAATGCTTGTTGGCTCCATTTTTCATAGTGTATTTCCTTAGTTTTTAATTTTGAAAACAATAATACTTTTCTTTCACTATTTGTTTAGAATCAGCATTTCCAAATTTCTACTTATCTGGCTGTAGGAGAGTCTCCAATACCAGGAAGGCCCATGCCACTGAAATTTCTAGTAATAACAAAACAGAATGCAGAATTTCTGCATGCGAAATAGACCTTCTATTCTAGGAGAACAATAAAATAATGTAAAATATGACTGTTCTTCACATGGATGGCCACCGGGTTTACTTAAGTGGTGGTATCTTACATAGCAATCAACTATATTTCTTGACATTGTGGAAGAGTTATTTATTATAACCTCCTTTCAAAGCCTTATCTAACTAAAACTAAATGCTCCTGGTTATAACATGTCTTTAATGAGCTCTTTTATTTTATTCTAATTTTGAGACACTGCTCTTCCTGTCTTAACCTAGGGCTAAAATTGAGTATCAAAATCCCATTGTGGTTTCTGGTTCATCAAGAAACACACTGAGCTCCCCCACAAGGCATATTTCTCTACTTTCCTAACAGAAAAGTGAGTGAATCTGGGATATGTAATGCTTCTTAGTCTCCTTTAATTATTACAATGCAGAGCCCAGGCTTGACAATGGCACTGTTCAGTTGATTTGGCACTGAGGTCTAAGGTGAACACTCGCTGCGATGGAGAAAAAGACACTTGCTCAGCTAGTCACACGTTCGAGCCCACTCTTTTTCTTAGATCTGTGAACGCACAGTTCCTGACAGTGGAGTTCTTTTGTATATTATGATGTTCTCTCTCTCTCTCTCTCTCTCTCTCTCTCTCTCTCTCTCTCTCTCTCTCTCTCTCTCTCTCGTGGGTGTGCACGAGTGCGCGAGCGATTTTTCAGGAGAGGGTTTCTCTGCGTAGCTTTGGAGCCTGTCCTGGAATTCACTCTGTAGCCCAGGCTGGCCTCAAACTCACAGAGATCCACTGATGCAGACTCTCTATGGTCATGTGGCTTAGAAGACATTTGAAATTCTGTCCCCTGTCACTATTGTGTATTCCATGCCTTATATCTAGTATTTTCTGACCAAAGGTGCTACAAAAGAGCCTCTTAGTGACTTATCTATCTTTTTCTTTTCTTCATGGAATTCAGTTCACTGTACTGAAAAAAATGATCTGGTAGGATATATTTCCCCAAATTAAGAAAGAACTATGCATTTCTTGCATATTCAGAGGCTCCTTTAAAATTTTTTAGGTGTTTTACATTATAAAAGGAAGGGTGCTTTGGGCCATCCTGTCCTAGTTATTTCCCTAATGGATTACCGCAATATCCAAGGAATTTCTTGGGGATGTATATTAGAATAGGCTTTAATGTTCATGGAAGAACTCTAATTCCTTCTTAAATAGTTGTTACAGGTATTAATACAGTAATTATTATTAATACAAATAGAATTTAGAATTCTCTGCCTTTCTTTGCTAATATCAGTTCTTCTATTATTTATGACCTAGGAAAAGCCCAGAAAAATGGTAAATACATTAATGTGAAATGAAGAAAAGATCTTGCCTTCTTTAGAGATACATTGATTTAAAATACATCATTGACAATATCGCCATCAGTCAAAGTACTATACTTTATTCAGGTGGCAGGTACTATTTGCAAATGCAGAAGTCATCAGAAAGGGCTTCTTTTTTCTCCTTCAGTCCCACAAAACTCTTCTATTCCATTAAGACAAAGAATTAGAAAAATTATGAAAAACAGCCTGAAGCTGCTTCCTTTGTTCTTTAACCCACGATGCTGCTATTGAGAATTTCAAGTGGAATTTATTCATATGTCAGGTGCATGGGACTGGATTGTTTCCAGTTTGAAAAGTTGCATATTCTTCATTATTCTGCTGCTTCCATTTCTGAATACTTCAGTCAATATGTTGCCTAAGCTGTGTTGGACGGTATATGATGATGATAGTTTAATTTCAAACCTCTGGCTTGCTTTCTCACAGTGGGGTCGACTTCTGAATGCACCACTGTGTTTATTTTAGACCATTCTTTCTAAATTTAAAAAGGTGGTTTGTGATTACCCTTTAGTCTGTTTATTTATGTAAATTCTATAAAAACAAAAGAAATACAGACAGGGGTTTTTTAATATAAAAATTAGAAGGTTTGAAAGCCTGTATTTATAAAATATTACTTCTAATTTTGAATTTTCCATTTATGTAAACTTAATTTATAGTTTTTTCATGTATATACACATATACAATAAAGATATAATTACATATTTACATTTACTTGTTTATTTATTTATTTATTTACATAGAGTTAGCTTAGACAAGTAAAACCAAAAAAAGACACTCTATGTGAGATTCTAATATCAAAGGTGGAGAACTAAAGTCCCACAATGCAGTTTCATTTGAAATCAGCTACCTTCACTCATTTATATATTGTGTAAGCTGTAGTCACCAAAATGGCAGGATTGAAGAACTACAGTTGAGACTATGTAGCCCTTGGATAATATCTTAAAATATTATCTGGATATTAAAGCAAAGGTCCAACTAACCTCTGATATGAAGTATTTATTGCACACACTCACATACACACACACACATACACACACACACACACACACACACACACACACACACACACACACTTATCTTTATGTAGCTGGAGAGTTTCTCTCCAACTCCCACCAAGCCCCGGCAGTTCTTAATCTCAAGTGAATGAATTTATAGATTTCTATAAATCTATACCTTGCCACATGCCTCATGGTTTACCAGTATCTTACATGTTGGTACTCATGGCAGTGGCTGGCAGCATCTCCCTGCCTCTGCCTTCCACCTCCCACCTCCCAGAATTATTCTCCTCTTTGTCCCACCTACCATATCCTTTCTGCCTGGCTACTGGCCAATCAGAGTTTTATTTATCCATCAATCATCCACAACACATATATATGCAATAATCTCCAGACATAGATGTAGAGGTTAAATGTGACAGTCAAGATTTCTAAGATTGGGATAGCATGCTGTCACAACCTGTAATCCTAGTTCTTTCTCTCCCTGCTTCTTTCTCTCTCTGTGTGTGTATCTGTGTTTGTTTGTGTGTATGAGAGAGAGAAAGACAGAGAGATTTTCAAGAGAAAATTATACATTAGACTTGACAAGAAGAGCCAGCATATGTAACAACCACAAAATCCTATCTCAAAAGGCATAGCACAAGACTCCATTTGAACTATACTGTAGCAAACTGTCTACTTTAGATGCAGTTGGGCTGCTTGTTAGCTCTACAAAAGCCCAAAGTGGAGAGCAGAAAAAAAAGTCAGTGATTGCACAAAACCATGTACGGCTTATTCTAATTCGAAATGGCAGTAAACCCATGCAAGCTAGCAGGTCTGTCCATTGCTCTTTCCTCCAATTCTATCCTACACCAGGAAGACTCACCAGAAGTGGAGATGGGAGCGCCTCCCTCTGTTTTCCCGTATTTTGTTTACAGAGCTTGCTTTACCTATGTGTTCTTCCCATGATGTTTGCTTGTTTTAAAATTTTAACTTATCAAGAGTTATATGCAACACCATTTGCATCATCTTCATTATCTTTTATTATTTATTCAGCTTCATTGCAAATACTGAACTCCCGCTTGCAATATTTGTTTCAGTAACTATGATTTTTCATTTGCTTTTCTATTTTTGATGGCTTAAATATAACCATTCATCATCCCCCCTCTCCTTTATCCAATATTTTTGACTTCCTTTTTGGAAGCTTTCCAGATGTATTTTGTCTTAGTACCCACTGCTCTTTACATTGTCTACTTAATAGCTGTTGACAAACACAGTTGTTGTTTTAAAGAAGAAATTTTCCTTCTGCTAGGCAGCTGTGTCTCCGATGGGAGCACAAAAGTTTCAATGATATGATATCGATATTTTCAATATGTAACAGTCTGTTTTGGTTAAAGATCTAATCTCTGTGTTTCTTTGACCTTGTAACCCTCCACCTCAACTTTCAGTCTGTGTTCCATTTTAAAATGTAAATATTATTAGTGCATATAGCAAAGATCACCTCTGTTTGAAAATTGCATATAAATAACTCCAGAGGCCTGGAAAGAGTCCTAGGCTAGAGTCATTGCATACGGATTAGATCTGTATTACATTAACTACAGAAAGGGAATTTCATATATTAACATGTAAAGAGCTAGTAAGGAGATTTGAGCTCACATTTATAAACAACGCAGATGTGAGCATGACAGCAACGCTCATGCTGAAGGATCTTTTCTCCACTGTTGCTCTTCTGAATTTTAAGTGGCATGCCGGTTATTAACTATCAATACAGTCAAGTGATTAAAAAGAAATGAAGGCTCTTCTTGGGCTTGCAAAATGGAGAAAGCTGATAATTTGAGTCCAGGGGTCTAATTTTTATCCTGTTTCATACCTCCTGAAATGACCAAAGGAATATAAAAATAGACACTAATCTGCATCAGTTAAAAGACCAGACAAGGGTTATCATTTCCATCACCAGAAATAGCCAATGATTTCTGCTAGATTTAGTGCAGATGGTATGACATGTTCAACTTTCTCCTCTGGAGACAGTGGTTCAGACTCTGTTGTCAGCACAAGATGGACGTGCAGACCACTCCCACCTTTTTAATTGGAGCATCAGTGTGGGGGTGAGACATAAATCACATTAGGGAAAGTGGTAAGTTTAGCATTACTGGTTTTTCTTTTGTGATCTATAACATTTTAAGATAACTTTTTGTTTATTAAAATTATAATATAATTACTTCATTGCTCCCTTCTGTTTTCTCCTTTCAAACCCATGAACTGCCTCCCTTTAATAGTACCTTCATTATTCAGATAAGAGTGTTTCTAAACAGTGCTCTGCAGAGGTGTCAGAATTTTCCTCTTTTTCTTAGCAAAATTAATGACTAATAGCTTAGTGTGGATTGTAGGAACTAATGTCCTCTAGATTTGGAAGGTAAGTTATTAGATAAACTCAGCAATGTCATCTTCTATATTGGATTATTGATGTTGCACCAAGGAACCCAGGGGCTGTGGACCATTATCTCGCCACATGTCTCACTGAATACAGGATACCACAGGTTTATATATGAAATAACAAAAATTTGCTAAGCTATCATTGTTGTATATCTTTTAAAATATGAACTTAAATGTTATTTTTCATTAATCTGAAGTTAAAATTGAATCTGTTGTTCAATATTTCACCTGGCCTCCCTAGAAAAGAGTCTAGGGAGAAGAGGTCATGATGCAATCTAGTAACATCTTCTCCACTAGGGTGGGTCAAATTGTTGAGCACTTTATCTTGCTCCAAAAGGTTTCTCAGACTCAGAAGAAACTAGTCAATGAATTATTTCCTTTGCCAGTCAAGGTCTGCAATTGAATGTTGAACCTGACCTTTGCTTCTCTGGGAAAGCTAGGCATCCACATGCTAAATATAAGCTGGCGTTCACCAGCCCTACATATCAATTTAAAAAATTGAGACCAATTGAGAACATCATGGAGGGACCTAAAACAAAATGCCATGTTTCTGAGCAGACTTCCAGCCTATGATGTTTCCTCTCTCAAGATCAAATGAGGTAACAGAACCCAAGCTGAAAATGTAAAGAGACTTTGTGATAGCAAAGTCAGCACCTATTAGGAAATGGTTTTCTTCTTCTTTTGCTTTAATGTGAAAAAGGTAGAAATAAATAGATAACAGTATCTGTTTTGGTCTATCAAAACTCGAATAAAACCAAGTATTAATGGGTAACCTACTAAGAGCAAAGCATGCTGTGGCAATAGAACTCAGATGATGGTCTTGCAAAACTCATGAGATGGTAAGCACTGGCTAGTGTTAAAAAATGAATGGATAAGTCCAGATGAGGAAAGACTCCCACGTGTGTGGGAAAAGGCTGTGCATAGGAGCATGGTACTGCATTCTGCCTTCTCCACTGTACCTCTTCATTCTGTATTCAGGTAGAAATTGGAAAAACATTTCCTAAATTTCTGCACCTTAAATTTCAACGATTACCCAGGCTTCACAATTGTATAGCTGCTTTAAGTGAGACTGAGAAACAGGGTAGCATTTGCTTTACATCAGCTGCAGGCATGCCAGAGAAGAAATGTTTATTTTCTTGGAAGCTGCATTAGTCAATGTCCTATAAAGTACAGCTGGATGTTGAGAGGTAGGTTGTGTATGCAGCAACTATTTCCCCCAGGCCACCTACAAATTCCAGAGTCTCTTAGATTGGCCTGCAGTTCCAGTTTCTAGTTTGTACTGTGATGGGTACACTTTTATGGGATAGGAAACAATAAAGGAATGCAGGAGACCATGGCTGATTCCTGAAATGGTTGAATTTCCTGGCAGCAGTGACATTAGTGTTAGAAAGTAGAGCTATCATGACAAGCAATGACTTAATGCAGCATCACCATCATCAAGGGAAAGTACAAATTCTCATTGGCTTTTTGGGAGTTCCCATTGGCGTTTTGGGCATACAGAACCCAGAGCAACATTGCCAGGTTGCCTGCTAGCAGCTAAAGACAGATTGATTATACTGGTTCCTTCATCCCATGTGAGAAGTTGACTGTATTGGCAAGAATGAATATTTATTTGGGGAATACATTTTCTTTGACTTCCTACTATGCAAAGCAATATTTCTTTATTCACTGCAAAGTTTATTTTTTAGTCCTGGTACTACAACACAATACAATGACCAACTGACTGTTAAATTCATTTTATGCAAGAAAAAGATGAGAAAGTGGGCTGTCGTATAAGTTCACTTGGAAACAACAGGCCTTTTGTAAAGACAGACTAGAAAACTGAAAAATAATAATCTGTATCTTTGCAAATATGTGATGACCCTATTGTGGTATTTTTTGTTTGTCATTTCTATCACTATCCCTCTGTAAATTTAGAGGTTGTGGATCCTGGAGAGAGAGAGATGGCTTCCACTAAGAACACACCAAGGGCTTTTTGAACTGATTCTGAGGCATGGAATGGTTTCTGATAGATAGAAATCATAAATAATAATTATGGCCTTATGATCAAATGCAGAAGTGATGACTAAAATAAATGTATAGTCTTATTTGTGAGCTACTTACTTATCTATCTGTTAATTTTTTTCCTCATTTGTTCTTCTCTTATTTAACAGAGGTGTATGTATTTGTGTGTGTTTTAGTTTACTTTATAACTGTTTCCCTAAATTAAAGAATATCAAAGTGAGACAAAAATTGGGTATAGCAGAGGAATCCCTGAGAACGAGAGCGAGCTGTCCTAAGTGAATGTATATTGCTGACATCCACATGCCCATGTCAAAGAGTCTAAGGCCTCAGACCCATGCAAAGTCAACAAATCTGTTTCCTCATATGGGTCAGGCTCAAGAGGGATGGCAAAGACATCCTCAGGAGTCCAAGTATGAGTGTTCATGAATGACTGATCAGTGTGCACAAAACCTGGCAAGTACAGTTTCCTCTTCCTAGATGTTTACAACCAGAGCATGTGCTCCACAGGTGCTGCCAGCTGAGACTAGCTGATGGGTCCTCCTGTGCTCTACCTGATATACAAGCAGAAGTTCCAGGTTGCAGGTGGTCAATATCCTCCATCAGAGCACACACCTCCACTGCATGCCAGCCTTCCTGTACATGTGTCCGCATATCTGTTTTTTCTTTATTTCCTCACCAGCCCTATCCTGAGTTCCAGGCCCCAAGCTGCACAGGTCACAGCAAGGTGTGTGTGTGTGTGTGTGTGTGTGTGTGTGTGTGTGTGTGTGTGTGTGTGTGTATGTGTGTGTATGTGTATGCCTGTGTGTGTGTGCATGCTCATGTGTCAGTTTATTTTGTATTGTAACTTTTCTTTGTAACTTAAAGATTATCATGGCAAGATAACAATTAGACATAAGGAGAAATAAGCTATAAGCAGTAAGAATTTGTACATCTGACAGAGGCTACGGGATTCTAGACCTTCCGTTTTGGTTGTAATCCTAACCTTTAATGACTGAGCCATCTCTCCAGCCATCTCTTGGTTTTAGTTAGGGCTTCATTAGTGATTGAAGGTGCTTTGTGGTCAGAAGCATTTGCTGCTCTGCCTATCACTGTCATCTAAGGATTTAGGTTTGTAAAGAAGGTTGTACAAGTTCACATATGAAAGGTAGATTTGCATAGATAACAGATTCTCCACACTCAACCTTTAAGTAAAGTTAGCGAGAAAAGCTGCCAGCATCAACGATGCTAGAAAGCAAAGGGGGAAAAAGGTAGTTACTTTACAGACTCCAATAAGATTCTAGATATGAATATGGTCTGTTGTTCAGGACTACTCTGATGTAGCAGCTGTTTTTAGAGAGATGGAAGTTCAGGGGAGATTTTTCAATGTTTAGTGCCAACCACAGACAAAGGTATCTACTTTCTTCTTGCTGCATGATGAGCAGAGAGCAATAAGGTAGGATAGTTAACATCTGTTATAATAAACAGATTGCAACATACATAGTATTGATCTGGGGCTGGTATCATGATCAAGGAAATTTCCTGACCTTGGTTAGAACAGTTTCTGAACTGCATTAATGGAAACAAGATTCTGAGTTCCACAGTTGCCATGGTTCATGTGGGAAGATAGTGTTGTCATTTAGAAAAAAATATCTCTGGCAATCATCAGGCTACATGGAAGGTTGACAAATTTTATACCTGCAATCTCAGCTACACTTTGCTTCATAAGGCCTGCTGGTGATTCTAAGGCATTTACCTGATTTAACTACAATTTTAGCTTATGCTGGTATCTTACTTAGCCATGGGTTTATATTATTGTGATAAAGTATCATGACGAAAAGAGACTTGAGGAGAAAGAGGTTTTTGTTTTTGTTTTTCATTTTACACTTCCAGGTAATGTTCTGTCACCAAGAGAAGGCAGGACAGGAACTCAAGGCAGGAATCTTGAGGCAGGAACTGAAATGTTTATAAGCCAGGAATCCTATTTACCAGCTTGCTCTTCATGGCTTGCTCAACCTTTTTTTTAATAGTACCCGGGACTACCAGCCCTGGGGTGGCACTACCCACAATGGACTTTGCCCTCCTGTATCAATCAGTAATCAAGACAATACCTCACAGACTAGCCTACAAGCCAATCTTCTGGAGGCATTTTTTTTTTTCATTTAAGATTTTTCTCTTCCCAGATATGTCTATGGTTGTGTCAAGTTGACAAAACCAACCAGCACAATTGATTCATTGTCAGTTTGACACACGAATACATCACATGTTAAGTAATGACCTTTTCTTTCTTTTTACCTCCAAGATGTCATTATTATTATCACATCATAAAACATAACTTTATAAAAGTCCCACTGTTTTAAATTGCAGTTTCTTGAAAATATCAAAGCCTCTCTGAAATATCAAAAGTTTCTAAAATATCCATAGTATCTAAATTTCCCAAAGTCTCTGTAAAATTCCCTAGTCTTGTAATTGTGGGCTTCTGTAAAATTAAATAAATAAATAAATAAATAAATAAATAAATAAATAAATAAATAAAATCTATATACTTTCTTATTCCAAGAGTGCAGAACCAGGGTAAATTCACAATCAAATTACAACAAACCAAAGTTCAACAGTTTAAAACTCAGTTTCAGACACCTGGAACTCTCTTGTGATCTCCTGGGATCCTCCAAAGAGCTTGAACAGCCAATTATAGCACACTTGTTTCCTCAAGCTCAAGTCTGCTCCACCTCACACATGTTGCTGTCCCTGGTGCTCACAAAATGATTGAACAGGGTTTTAGGTGTAATTTGGAATAATTAATCAAAAAAACCAACAACTGAATGAGTTTCCAACTAATACATTCATATCTAGAAATGAAAATTCATTAGTAGTTAGGAGATACAACTGTGGCTAAATGTTTATTTCAAACTTATTAACATGTATGTACAATTGCAACAATTCAAAATTACAATTAGTTAAATGAATTATAGAACAGACCCAAAATGTTTTACTACCCAAATATAAAAACATACTTTTGAGGGAAGATGTATAATAGTTGAGTCACATCTTTCTAAAGTGAAAACACCCTTGATTTATGTGTAACAGATTTATTGACATATAATTCACATACCATAAAATTCAAGTATTTTGAGTGTACAATTCAATGATTTTTATTATATTCACTGAGGTGCACAACTAACATAACTAACACAAGTAACAGGTGAAATCGGGAGGTACCCTTCAGGACTTGAGTTATTTTACCTTTAACATAGGCATATTCCCTTTTAAAATGTTCAGCTTTAGCTACATCATATGTTTGGCTTTTACGGGTTTTTGTCTCATTTATTTTAGAATGTTTCTTAAGGTTCTTTGTTTTCTTTGACCCACTGATTATTTAAATGTTTCTTAATATCACATTTGTGAAATATTTTTCTTATTAACCTTTAACTTAATGACTCTGTTCCTAAAACATAGTTTTTAATGAGTTCAATCATATTATATAAATTAGTGTTTGTTGACTAACATAGAATCCATTTTTATACAGTTAAATATACGTGGTTATGTAAATTTTCCTGCTGACTTCCACTGTTGTGTTTTTATATTTTATTGGACTTAACTTATTCTATTTCATGAAGCTGAAGTGGAAACTGATGTCTGGAGGCTTCAACTTTCCTTACAAAACTGCATAGTTCCCCTCTGTTCATTCAGTCTGCACTTCCTCTAACTAGCGGCTATGTTGCTAGTTATATATATATATATATTTGTGTAATTATTGTTATTTTCCTGATAGACTGATCCTTTTATGATTAATAAACAACTTATTTATCTTTGTGACCACTTTTTCTTGTATTAAAGCTTGTTTGGTATTAACACAATCATTTTATCTCTCTTATAGTTGTTTATAAGATTTATATTTACTTCATTAATGTACATTTAACTAGATGAATGTATGTGTGTGTGTTTGTGTGTGTGTGTGTGTGTGTTTTAAGAGTGTCTACAGTACAGAGTACATGGCCAGATATTGATTTTCTTTTGTTTTATTCACCTTACATTGTATCTCTTTTGATTTGATAATTTAATCATTTCACAGTTCATGTATTAATGTTATCTATATGGTTGAATTTCTTTGGTCTGTTTTGCTGTGTGTTTCCTAGCATTTTTTGCCTGTTTCCATTTCTTTCTTTCTCCTTTATTGCCTTTTGAATTAATGAAATATTTTCCAACATAATAATTTAATACAGTTAGAAAATTTCAACTTCATATGTTCATTTCTCATATTGGTTTAATTGTCAACATATATCTAAGTTAGGTTTTCCATCATATTTATAAAACTTAATATCACTGTGATATAGAAACTTTACCACTAAACAACTTTTTCATCTCTTTATTATAAATTGTACATTTATGTATATTATAAATAGATGAAACATGATTACTTCATGTAGGATATTTTACCTTTTAAGAAGCAAAAACAAGACCCAGGTTTAAATGAATCCCCAGGGGTGCCTTGACCCTGGAGGACATGGGAATGGAGGGGAGGGGCTGGGGGTAGCTGGGGGTGGGGGCGGGAGGGGGGAGGACAAGGGAACCCATGGCTGATGTATAAAATTTAAAACACATAATAATAAAGAAAAATAAATGAATAAATAAATAAATAAATAAATAAATAATTTTATGCCATTTGGTATGTTATTTTTATTCTTATCATCTGATCTTGTGAATTCAAGGAAAAATATAATATTGTCATATTCTAATATACTTTTCTTCTCATTATTTCATTATGTGTTACATTATGATCTAATGTATTTCATTTCTGTGTGTTTTAGCCTCACTGATAAAATTAAACTTATATAAACATATTACTTTAAATAATTTAAACAATATATAAATGTATACTATTTTAATTACCTAAAAAATTAGTTTTACTGATATTCTGTGCATATGTGTACCTAATTAATATATTATCAGACATCTATCATTAAATGGTATACTACTACATTGTAGAGAACGTAATCAGATTTTGTTTATATATAAGATAATTGAGAATAAATTTTACCAAAATGTCTGTTATTCCTAATTTGTTTCCAATTTAACCTTGGAATTATTCAAAATTACTATTTTTCTAACTTCTTAGTGATGTATTCTGTCACTTGTAATAAAGACGTGTTCTTTTGAATATACATTTTAAAGGCAGTGTATTCTGTTTTTCAAAGTTTTCTCTGAATTTACTACTTAGCATCAAGAGGCTTAATGATGGCATCATGATGGCTAGGCCATTCAGCAATCTCCATAGAATGCCACAAAAATCTTAATCACTCCTGCCAAAATATTTATTGTCTTCAGTGAACATTGTTGCATGTTGTCCAAAAGAAAATATACTCTAGAAGATCTGAAAATGCATGTTAATTGTGGACAGTTGATATGGCACTCCACTGAATAAATGCCTATCATCCTAGGGAAAGTTATCAAATCCACTTCAAGGTGTAAATATCTTATCCTAACAGGGGATAGAGGCATTTTACTGACACCATATCGTGTCACTTTAGACTTTTATATGCCATTCAACTTCTTTTGTTGGCAGTTTTAGTACATTTATATCTGTGTTGTTTTGATGTTTTCTGAAGATTTTTCAACAGGTTTCATTTATGGATGAACCACACTTTCATTCATTTCTTAAATATGATGGTTGCCTTGCAGGAAAGTCATTTTATTAACCATTAACTATTAAACTGCCTTTCTTCTCATCTGGGTACTTAGAATATTATAAAAAATGAGTTAAATAATAAGCTAACCTTGATACTTAGACCACATAATGAGAATGCCATTAATTAGAAGCTACACTTGATATGGCAAGTATTTTAATGATGAAAATATGTAGTCAGTAAAAGAATTTATTTTCAAGAAAAAGGAATTTGGTAGAAGAAAAAACTCTCTTCAAATTTCAAGGAAAAGTAAACTTTTAAGAAATAGTAATTGAGAGTTCCCCTTGCTCCACATCGTCTCCAGCATAAGCTGTCTTCAGTGTTTTGGATCTTAGCCACTCTGACAGGTGTAAGGTGGTATCTCAGAGTTGTTTTGATTTGCATTTCCCAGATAATTAGGGATGTTGAGCAATTCCTTAAATGTCTTTCAGCCATTGGAACTTCCTCTGTGGAGAATTCTCTGTTTAGTTCTATAGCCCATTTCTTAATTGGACTGTTGGGCATTTTGATGTCTAATTTCTTGAGTTCTTTATATATTCTGGATATCAGCCCTCTGTCAGATGGGGGGTTGGTGAAGACCTTTTCCCATTCTGTAGGCTGTAGTTTTGTCTTGTTGACCGTGACCTTTGCTCTGCAAAAGCTTCTCAGTTTCAACAGGTCACATTAATTGATTGTTTCTCTCAGTGTCTGTGCTACTGGTGTTACATTTAGAAAGTGATCTCTGGTGCCAATGCATTCAAGAGTACTTCCTACTTTCTCTTCTATCAGGTTCAGAGTAACTGAATTTATGTTGAGGTCTTTGATCCACTTAGACTTAAGTTTTGTGCACAGTGACAGATATGGATCTATTTGCTGCTGGTGGGAATGCAAGCTTGTACAGCCACTTTGGAAATCAATATGGCGCCTCCTTAGAAAATTGGGAATCCATCTCCCCAAGACCCAGCTATACCACTCTTGGGCATATACCCAAGGAATGCTCAATCATACCACAAGGGCATTTGCTCAGCCATGTTCATATCAGCATTGTTTGTAAGAGCCAGAACCTGGAAACAACCTAGATGCCCTTCAAGTGAAGAATGGATAAAGAAAATATGGTACATATACACAATGGAGTACTACTCAGCAGAGAAAGACAATGATATCATGAGGTTTGCAGGCAAATGGATGGATCTAGAAAAAATCATCTTGAGTGAGGTAACCCAGACTCAGAAGGACAAACATGGTATGTACTCACTCATAGGAGGATACTACATGTAAAACAAAGATGACTAGACTGCTACACAACTCCAGGGAGGCTACCTAGAAAACGGGACCCTAGGAAAGACACAGGGATCGCCCAATGACAGAGAAATGGATGAGATCTACATGAACAACCTGGACAACAGTGGGATTAATGAAGGGCAAGGTTTGAGGGAAAGAAAGCTTAGAGGAGCAGGAGATCCCAGCTGGATCAAGAACAGACCATGATAAATGAAGACCACATGAGAACAGGAATAGGCAGAGTGCTGGAGAGGTTCCCTGAAATCCACAATGACTGCTGGCAATGGTAGAGAGAAAGCCTGATCTGACCTAGTCTGGTGATCAGAAGGCCAAACACCCTAACAGTCCATCCAATAACAGATGGAAGTGGATGCAGAGATCCTCAGCCAGGTGTCCAATTGTCGAGAAAGAGGAGGGACTGTAACAGTGTGAATTGTTGAGACCAAGATTGGCAAAAGCACAGGGACAAATAGCCAAATGAACGGAAGCTCATGAATTATGAACCAAAGGCTATGGAGCCCCCAGATGGATCAGACCCTCTGGATAAGTGAGGAAACTGAATAGCTTGAACTGTTTGGGAGGCATCCAGGCTGTGGGACTGGGACCTGTCCTTAGTGCATGAGCTGGCTGTTTGGAACCTTGGTCTTACACAGGGACACATGCTCAGCCTGGAAGGAGGGGACTGGACCTGCCTGTACTGAATCCACCAGTTTAAATGAATCCCCAGGGGAGTCTTGGCCCTGGAGGAGATGGGAATGGAGGGGAGCAGGGGCAGGAGGGGGGAGGACAGGGGAACCCATGGCTGATGTGTAAAATTAAAACAAAAATATAATAATAAAAAAAAGAAACAGTAAGTGAGATGATGGTTAAGCATTTTGCTTCTCAAAATATTAAAGTAATAATGTTCCATAACTTCATCACACTGTGAGCATTGGAAAAGGCAAGGCATGGAGATTCTTCAGAATGGTGTACTAATGAGGCCAATAGGTTTTGCCTTATGCTGTGCATGTTCTGCAACACTGAGAAAGTCCAGCTTGGAATCCCTGTGATGTTGACTGAAGAGAAAAAGAGGCAAAGTCTTCTCTCAAAAGAGCTTTTCAGGAGTCACATAGGAAATGAACTACCCATGAAGCATCACGTTTTGGTGACAGAGGTATCTGTTTAAAACTCTCACATCAAAAGTAAATAAGCTTTGAACCAGGCAGTGGTGGTGCACGCCTTTAGTCCCAGCACTTGAGAGCCAGAACAAGGTGGATCTCTGTGAGTTCGAGGCCAGCCTGGTCTACAGAGTGAGCTCCAGGACAAGCTCCAAAGCTACACAGAGACACCCTGACTCGAAAACCCCCCAAAAGTAAATTAACTTAAATCACTAAGAGCTACAATAGCATTCTTTGAAAGAAATTGTTAGGTGTCTATCATTTCCATGATAACTAAGCATGAAAAACAAATAATTGTGTCACCATGGAATTCAAGACCTTACACACACACACATACACACACACACACACACACACACACACACATATATATGTATATATATATAATATGTATACTATATATACACTCTGGGATCTGGGATTTCTGGTAACAAATGTGGGAAAAGCAACCACTATTAGGACTGGGTATGCTTTGTGTTTTTAAGTTTGGATATTCCTTGGATTCTTAGCACTTATTTAACCTCATGAAAAATATTTTGAAATTTTCTTCAAGTTGTTTTTGAAATTTTGAGTGATTTTAAGCAGTTTTACTAGATTTTAAAAGTCAGCTTATGTGCATGTGTGTGTGTATGTGTGTGCACAGTCGGAGAATAGCTTGTGGGGGTTGATTCTTTCAACCATGTAGGTTCCAAGGAGCAAATGTCAGGTTCCTTAGCAGAGGCCTCTACCAGGTCAGTCATGTCCTTGGCTCTCAAAAGTTTCAATGAAATTTTTGAATACATGTTGATGTACCATTTCACATGGCTGCACTATTAACTCTGGGTTGGAAACTTTGAACAGCACAGCTCAGAAGGAGTCAAGAACATCTCATTTCAGGGCAGTAGTTTCTGATATGGAAATTTAGGCAGATACAATTTTTTTGTTGTTGTATTGTTGTTTTGGTTTTTCAAGACAGGGTTTTTCTGTGTATCTTTGGAGCCTTTCGTGGAATGAACTCTGTAGCCCAGGCTGGTGCTGTGGATATTGCTCTGTATGCTGTGAAATGTTGCTCTGATTGGTTAATAAATAGAGTGCTGATTAGCCAGTAGCCAGGCAGAAGTATAGGCAGGATAATCATAGAAGAGAATTCAGGGGAGAGGAAGGCTGAGTCAGGAGAGACACTGCTACTGGTAAGCCATGAGCTACATGGCAATGTATAGATTTAAGAAATGGGTTAATTTAAGATATAAGAACTAGATAGCAAGAAGCCTGCCACGGCCATACAGTTTATAAGTGATATAAATCTCTGTGTGTTTACTTGGGTCTGAATGGCTGCAGAACTGGTGGATGAGAGAGATTTGTCTTGACTGTGGGCCAGGCAGGACCAGGAAAACATCAGCTACAGGCTGGCCTCAAACTCACAGAGATTCACCTGCCTCTGCCTCTTGAATGCTAGGATTAAAGGCATGTGCCTCCACTGCTTGGTGGCTGGTATGATTTTTGTTGTTTTGTTTTTTAATGTATATGGGTGTCTTACCTACATGTGTATTTATGCACTACATGAGTGTGGTGCTTGCAGTGGCCAGAAAAGAGCATTGGCTATCTTGAAACTAGAATTAGGATTGATAGTTGCCATGTGGCATCAAACAGGCATGTCCTCTGAATGAGCAGACAGTTCTCGTAATGGCTGATCGGTCTGTCCAGTCCCTTATTGTTTTGTTCTGGTTTTGATTTGTCCTGATTTGGTTGTTGTCTTTTTTATTGGTTTTTTTTTTCTCCTTTGAGTGAGATCTGGGGTTGTCAGGCTGTATCTGTAAGCCATGTTGTCTTTCCTATTAGATTTTGCCTCGTTTTTTGGAGTTTCTATTAGAGTTGTGTATCTTGCATCCTGTAGCTGGGACCACCTTATGCAAGGAGCCAATTATTTCTTGTTCTCTCTTTCTTTTTTGTTTTTGTTTTTGTTTTTGTTTTTCAGGCTGCTCAGATGACTCACTGTTTCAGAAGACCTGTGTTCAGTTCCCAGAACCCACACTGAACAGATCACAACTACCAGTTAATCCAGTGTTCTCTTCTAGCCTTTGTGGGCATCTATATACACATTTTCATATACTCACATAAATACACACATAAATAAAAACAAAATAAATCCTTTTGCAAAGTTCAGTTCAATTGCATTAATGCCAATTTTAAATATATGTATATTTAAATGAAATAACTACTGGATTATTCAAATATACACCCTCTTGCATATGAGGGTATGGTAGTAAGAGAATAGAGCACCCAAATTATCCAAATATCTAAATCTAGTTCTGTTTTCATTAAATTGGTATTTGGCCTTGGAAAAGCCTTTTATCTTTCTGAGAGCCAATTTTCACATTTATGAAATGAACCTCATATGTCAAAGTCCCTGGAATGATGCCACATTTCTGTGCCAAGGTCAATGATTCTTTATGAATTCCCTAACTTTTCACATGAGAGTGTATACCTTCTCCTACCAGATGTGAGCCCTTTCAATTAAGAAGCACTATCCACAGTGTACCACCATGGACTTATAGTTCCACACTGAAAGGCCCATAAAAAAAAGCACAAAATGGGGAAGGCTCCCCTTTTCCAAGACTGCAGGCAGACACTGCAGTCTCCATACCCTGCCCCCACACCCATTTGCCCCAGAGCCCAGCCACTTCCTGAGACTCAGAGACCAACCCCCAGCTCCTGTCCACCTCAGAACTCCCATCTGGACCAGAGGTGAGTGCCTGGGATTATAGCCAGAGAGGCAACTGCCCCTGGGTCCCACCACTGCACACAGGCCATCCCGGGAGGACCTGACCAACTTGGACCCAGTTTTCTGCCCCCACACCCATCTGCCTGAGACCCCAGCCAATTCCTGAGAATCAGAGACCAGCCCCCAGCTTCCATCCTGTCCTGGAACTCCCATCTGGACCAGAGACCAGAGGAACTCCCATCTGGACAGGAGGAGCTCCCATCTGGACAAAATAAGGAGAACCCAGGGACTTCCTGAGACTCAGAGTCCAGCCTCCCAGCTCCTATCCGGACAGCACTCTCATCTGGACCAGCACTCCTATCTGGCCCAGAGCTTCCATCTGGACCAGAGAGAGGCTCCCTAAATCGGTCAGCTCTGTCTGGACCAAGTACACTGATAAGACCAAGAACTATCACAAGAGGAAATGGGCAGATTTCAAGGCAGAAGTACATACAACAAAATAAAGAGCAATACAGCATCACCAGAACCTAGCCCTTCTCCAACAGCTAGACCTGAACATCACAGAATGGAAGTAGAAGAAAACAACCTTATAAGTAACATCATGAAGAGGCTAGAGTCTTATATAGAAGAAATCAAAAATAAAGTAGAGGAACAGACAAACAAAAAATGGGAAGAACGCTATAAAAAACTAGAAGAAAGGACAAATAAAGCAGAAGGAAACAACAAATCCTTGAATGAAAATCATGAAAAAGCAAGGGAGACAATCCAAGATCTGAAGAGGAAAATAGAAAAAATGAAGAAGACACTACCAGAAGGAATGTTGGAAATAGAAAATCTGAGTAAACAAACAGGAACTTCAGAGGCAAGTATAACCAACAGAATGCAAGAGACGGATGAGGATCTCTGGTGTTGAAGATACCTTAGAAGAAATAGATTCATCAGTCAAAGAAAACACTAAAACCAAAAAAGTCATGACCCAAAATGTCCAAGAAATTTGGGACACCATGAAAAGACCAAAATTACAAATAATAGGGATAGAGGAAGGAGAAGAATACCAACTCAAAGGCACACAAAATATATTTAACAAGATCATAGAAGAAAACTTTCCCAACTTAAAGAAGGAAATGCCTATGAAGATATAAGAAGCCTATAGAACGCCAAACAGACTAGTCCCCCCAAAAAGTCCCCTTGCCACATAATAATTAAACAACTAAATGTACAGAATAAAGAAAAAATATTAAGGGCAGCAAAGGAAAAGGGCCAAGTGATTTATAAAAGCAAACCCATCAGAATAACACCGATTTCTCAATGGACACTTTGAAAGCCAGAAGGACCTGGACAGATATAATGCAGACACGAAGAGACCATGAATGCCAGCCTAGACTAATATACCCAGCAAAACTTTCAATCATCATAGATGGAGTGAACAAGACCTTCCAAGAAAAAACCAGATTTAAACAATACTTATCCACAAACCCAGCCCTACAGAAACCACTACAAGGAAAATTCCAACCTAAGGAAGGCAGATACACCCTTGAAAACACAGGCAATAGATAACACCACAGCAGTAAACCCCAAAGAAGAGAAGTACACACACACTACAACCAAAAAATAAAAATAACAACAGGAATGAACAATCACTGGTCATTAATATCCCTTAATATCAATGGACTTAATTCACCTATAAAAAGACACAGACTAACAGAATGGATACGAAATCAGGACCCATCTTTCTGCTGCATACTAGAAACATACCTCAAATTCAAAGACAGACACCTCCTAAGAATAAAAGACTGGGAAAAGACTTTCCAATCAAATGGTCTTAAGAAGCAAGCTGTGTAGAGGATAGCCATCCCAGCATTGGCCTGGAAGTTCCAACCCCCATTGAGGCTTCAGTAATGATGATGCCCACAAGGTGGGGCAGAGGAGGGAGCAGAAGACCGAGGATCAAGAGGAGGTCGCTCTCTTGGTTCGGGGACCCTGGACACTGGAGGTAGACCGAGCAGAGTTCTCCAGAGAACACCGCCGGACTGTGCTATACCTTTGCCAGACCCTGCAACCTACCCCTTCATTTGTAAGTTACCCCACAAAATAAACCTCCCTTTTAACTACGTGGAGTGGCCTTAATAATTTCACCAATAAAGCTGGTGTAGCCATCCTAATATCCAGCAAAATAGACTTCAAACTAAAATCAATCAAAAGAGATGATGAAGGACATTACATACTCATCACAGGAAAGATCCACCAAGATGCAGTCTCAATTCTGAACATTTATGCCCCAAACACAAGGGCACCCACATACGTAAAAGGAACATTACTAAATCTTAATTCACATATAAAATCCCACACATTAATAGTGGGAGACTTCAACACCCCACTTTCACCTCTGGACAGATCGGCCAAATTGAAACTTAACTAGAGACATAATGGATTTAAGTGATGTTATGGCTCAAATGGACTTAATCGATATCTACAGAACATTCCACCCAAACAAAAAAGATTATACCTTTTTCTCAGCACCCGATAGAACCTTCTCTAAAATTGACCACATAGTTGGCCACAAAGCAAATCTCAACAGATACAAAACAATATATAATATCCTCCTGCGTTCTATCAGACCACTATGGTTTAAAGTTAGATTTCAACAACAGAAAAAACTACAGGAATCCTACAATCTCATGGAAACTGAATAATGCTCAACTGAATTACCAATGGGTTAAGGAAGAAATAAAGAAAGAAATTAAAGACTTCCTCGAGATAATGAAAATGAATACACTACATACCCAAACTTAAGGGATACTATGAAAGCAGTGCTAAGAGGGAAATTCATAGCACTGAATGCCCACATAAAGAAGCTGAAGAAATCTCACCCTAGTGACTTGACAGTATACCTGAAAGCCCTTGAACAGGAAGAAGCAAAGTGTCTCAGGAGGAACAGAAGCCAGGAAATTATCAAATTGAGAGCTGAAATCAATAAAATAGAAATAAAGAGAACAATACAAAGGGTTAATGAAACAAAGAGTTGGTTCTTAGAGAAGATCAACAAGATAGACAAGCCCTTATCCAAACTAACCAAAAGACACAGAGAGAGAGAGCATCCAAATTAACAAAATCAGAAACGAAAAGGGGGACATAACAACAGACAATGAGGAAATCCAGAGAATCATCAGGTCATACTTCAAAAACCTCTACTCCACAAAACTGGAAAATCTAAAAAAATGGATAATTTTCTGGATAGGTACCACATACCTAAGTTAAATCAAGACCAGATAAACCATTTAAATAGTCCAATAATCCCTAAGGAAAGAGAAACAGTCATTAAAAGTCTCCCAACCTAAAAAAGCCCTGGTGCAGATGGTTTCACTGCAGAATTCTACCAGATCTTCAAAGAAGACTTCATACCAATACTCTTTAAATTGTTCCACACAATAGAAGCAGAAGATATATTACCAAACTCCTTCTATGAGGCTACAATTACCCTGATTCCTAAACCTCACAAAGATGCAACAAAGAAAGAGAACTACAGACCGATCTCCCTCATGAACATTGATGCAAAAATACTCAATAAAGTACTGGCAAACAGACTCCAAGAACACATCAAAACAATTATCCACCATGATCAAGTAGGCTTCATTCCAGGGATACAAGGGTGGCTCAACATACCAAAGTCCGTCAATGTAATACACCATATAAACAAACACACAGAAAAAAACCACATGATCATCTCACTAGACGCAGAAAAGGCATTTGACAAAATTCAACACCCCTTCATGATAAAAGTCTTGGAGTGATCAGGAATACAGGGCACATGCCTAAACATAATAAAGGCAATCTACAGCAAGCCAACAGCCAACATCAAATTTAATGGAGAGAAACTCAAAGCAATACCACTAAAATCAGGAACAAGACAAGGCTGTCCCCTCTCCCCATACTTATTCAATATAGTACTTGAAGTTCTAGCCAGAGCTATAAGAAAACATAAAGAGATTAAGGGGTTACAAATTGGAAAGGAAGAAGTCAAGCTCTCCCTATTTGCAGATGACATGATAGTATACATGAGTGACCCCAAAAATTCAATCAAGGAACTGATACAGCTAATAAAAACCTTCAGCAACATTGCAGGATACAAGATCAACTAAAAAAAAATCAGTAGCCCTCCTATATACAACAGACAAACAGGCTGAGAAGGAAATCAGAGATACATCACCATTTACAATAGCCACAAATGATATAAAATACCTTGAGGTTACTCTAACTAAGCATGCGGAGGAACTATATGACAAGAACTTTAAGTCCCTGAAAAAAGAAATTGAAGAAGATGTCAGAAAATGGAAAGATCTCCCATGCTCATGTATAGGCAGAATTAACATAGTAAAAATGGCGATCTTACCAAAAGCAATCTACAGATTCAATGCAATCCCCATTAAATTACCAATACAATTCTTCACAGATCTGGGAAGAATAGTACTCAACTTCATATGGAAAAACAAAACACCCAGGATAGCCAAAAGAATCCTGTACAATCAAACAACCTCTGAAGGCATCACTATCCCCGACCTCAAGCTCTATTATAGAGCTACCATAATAAAAACAGCTTGGTACTGGCATAAAAACCAACATGTGGACCAATGGAATCGAATTGAAGATCCTGACATTAACCTGCACACCTATGAACATATAATTTTTGACAAAGAAGCCAAAAATGCACAATGGAAAAAAGAAAGCATCTTCAACAAATGGTGCTGGCATAACTGGATGTCAACGTATAGAAGGCTGCAAATAGATCCATATCTGTCACCATGCACAAAACTTAAGTCTAAGTGGATCAAAGAGCTCAACATAAATCCAGTTACTCTGAATCTGTTAGAAGAAAAAGTAGGAAGTACTCTTGAACGCATTGGCACTAGAGATCACTTTCTAAATATAACACCAGTAGCACAGACACTCAGAGAAACAATCAATCAATGGGACCTGTTGAAACTGAGAAGCTTTTATAGAGCAAAGGACAGGGTCAACAAGACAAAGTGACAGCCTACAGAATGGGAAAAGGTCTTCACCAACCCCCCATCTGACAGAGGGCTGATATCCAGAATATATAAAGAACTCAAGAAATTAGACATCAAAATGCCCAACAGTCCAATTAAGAAATGGGCTATAGAACTAAACAGAGAATTCTCCACAGAGGAAGTTCCAATGGCTGAAAGACATTTAAGGAATTGCTCAACATCCCTAATTATCTGGGAAATGCAAATCAAAACGACTCTGAGATACCACCTTACACCTGTCAGAGTGGCTAAGATCCAAAACACTGAAGACAGCTTATGCTGGAGAGGATGTAGAGCAAGGGGAACTCTCCTCCACTCCTGGTTGGAATGCAAGCTTGTACAACCACTTTGGAAATCAATATGGCGCTTCCTTAGAAAATTGGGAATCCATCTCCCCCAAGACCCAGCTATAGCACTCTTGGGCATATACCCATGAATGCTCAATCATACCACAAGGGCATTTGCTCAGCTATGTTCATATCAGCATTGTTTGTAATAGCCAGAACCTGGAAACAACCTAGATGCCCTTCAAGTGAAGAATGGATAAAGAAAATATGGTACATATACACAATGGAGTACTACTCAGCAGAGAAAGACAATGATATCATGAGGTTTGCAGTCAAATGGATGGATCTAGAAAAAATCATCTTGAGTGAGGTAACCCAGACTCAGAAGGACAAACATGGTATGTACTCACTCATAGGAGGATACTACATGTAAAACAAAGATGACTAGACTGCTACACAACTCCAGGGAGGCTACCTAGAAAACGGGACCCTAGGAAAGACACAGGGATCACCCAATGACAGGGAAATGGATGAGATCTACATGAACAACCTGGACAACAGTGGGAGTAATGAAGGGCAAGATTTGAAGGAACGAAAGCTTAGAGGATCAGAAGATCCCAGCTGGATCAAGAACAGAAAGGGAGAACAAGGAATAACAGACCATGATAAATGAAGACCACATGAGAACAGGAATAGTCAGAGTGCTCGAGAGGTCCCCAGAAATCCACAATGATGTATCCTCTGTAGACTGCTGGCAATGGTCAAGAGAAAGCCTGATCTGACCTAGTCTGGTGATCAGATGTCTAAACACGCTAACAGTTGTCTTGGAACTCTCATCCAATAACTGATGGAAGTGGATGCAGAGATCCTCAGCAAGGCCCCAGGTGGAGCTCCAGGTGTCCAACTGTCAAGAAAGAGGAGGGACTGTAAGAGCATGAATTGTTGAATCCAAGATTGCAAAAAGCACAGGGACAAATGGCCAAACGAATGGAAGTACATGAATTAGGAAGCAAAGGCTATGGAGCCCCCAGCTAGATCGGGCCCTCTGGATAAGTGAGACAATTGAATAGCTTGAACTGTTTGGGAGGCACCCAGGCTGTCGGACCAGGACCTGTCCTTAGTGCATGAGCTGGCTGTTTCAAACCTTGGGCTTACACAGGGACACATGCTCAGCCTGGAAAGAGGGGACAGGACCTGCCTGTACTGAATCCACCAGGTTTAAATGAATCCCCAGGGGTGTCTTGGTCCTGGAGGACGTGGGAATGGAGAGGAGGGGTTGGGGGGAAGGTGGGGGTGGGTATGGGAGGGGGGAGGACAGGGGAACCCATGGCTGATGTATAAAATTAAAACACATAATAATAATAATAATAATAATAATAATAATAATAATAATAAAGAAAAAATAAAAATAAAAAAATAGCCCAAAATATATTGACTATACTTTTCATTGTTTATATCCTATTTGGTGTATAACTGGCTTCTTATGTATGAAAATTTTTCTTTAAATTTGTTTGAATATACATATTTTGCATATAAATAGAATTATAATTAAAATAGTTGAGGGCTGAGAAGATTGCTTAGTGGATAAATGGCATTCTACACAGCATCAGGATCTGAGTTCAGATCTCCAGACCCCTGTAAATGTCAGTCACAGTTGTAAGGACAGTGCTAGGTGAGGCAAAATGGGCAGATCCTTGGGAGGCTTCCAGACCAGCACTCTGGATGAAAGGTTGAGTTCCAGGTTAAGGAAGAGGCACTATCTCAAAACATAAGGTGGAGAGTAGTAGAGGATTACCTGACATCCACCTCTAACCTCCTCACACACATAGATGAGTGCCCTCCCCACATGTGATCCCTACACACATGTGCACAAATACATATACACACACTAATAATGACAAAATGAAGGACATGGTTTAACATATTTCCTAAAGAGGCAAAAAGGTATTCATAAACAGAAGTACTTTGATGTTTTTTTTTTTCTTGCACGACATGTAAAGTAATCTTTAGATTCTTTATCCAAATCTGAATGAATACTTGTAAAACGCTAGAATTTTCACCACTTGGTAGAAATGTCTAGTCATATTGATGAATTCACTGACCATTAAAAACACTTGTAGAACAGATACTGACAAGAGCATGCTTATCTGATGAATCTTACAGTGCTAATCTTAAATTCCTTTTCTCATTCACTTGCATTAATATCAACTGGGAGACTACATTTTTCCATGAGATAGATAAATGATAGAAGATAGATAGATAGATAGATAGATAGATAGATAGATAGATAGAGATAGATAGATAGATAGATAGATAGATGGATACATGTCACAGTATTTCTAGCTTTAATGATATTTTATATCTCAAAAATGGACATTTATGTCAAAATTAATTTCCTTTTATTTTTCCAAGGATTACCTTTTATTGTAACCAAAGCTATGAGTTATTGATAATACTTGAGAACAAGAAATCAGAAAATTAACTTTCCTTTTTGCATGAAAATGTTCAAAGAATGTTAAATGTGTCACTGAAACTTGTACCATTAAGAATTGTCACTATCAATTATAAAAAGTTAAACTTTGCCCCTTTCAATGGAAAGAAATCTTAGGAACTGCTTGGAGTTACTGAAACTGATCTGAATATTATAGTTAATATACAAAGAAAAGTAAACATGTAGATAAAATTTAAACGCATCCCAACCCGGGCAATTGTGATGCACACTTTCAATTCCAGCACTCAGGGGGCAGAACTAGACACATCTCTGAGTTCAAGACTAGTCTGGTCTACTGAGCAATATCCAGAACAGCCAGAGCTGCACATAAGAATCCTATTTCAAAATAAAACACAAGAAAACAAAAAATTAACAGAATAAATAAACTGATCGCAAACTTTAAATTTACATACTGTTTACTTTATATTTTTAACTTTATAATTACTCAGTTTTATCAATTTCATAAACAAATTTCAGATACAGTAGTCTCTCAAATAATAATTTCCTAGAAAGAGCAATGCCATCTCATATTGACATGGCCACATCAGTGAAGTTAATTTTATACAAGAAAAGAAGGATCTAATTTTGCTTTCTTTGTCCTACAACTATCAATAACCAGAAGGCTGTCTTAACATAAAGTTCCCTCACCTCCATCCCTTCTGTTGAGCCCTGTCCTACGCATGCCCTGTCTATAAGAAGTGGTGAAAGGAAAAGGTGGATGGTGAATCAGGGAAGGTCTAGCATAACTAAGGAGAAAAGAATCTAAAATTTTGCTACAATGCTTTTGTACCAAAATATATCAGCAACCTTTAGACATTTATAGAAAATAGTGATGACTCAAATCCTAGTATAACTTACTACCTGTTAATCAGCTTTTACGAATTTTTTCAAAGTTACATTTTAAAATGCCATACTTGCACCACATGCATAGTTATTATCAATTACTTTTAAAACATAGAATTAAGTTCATCAAATAGAAACCCAGATTGTTATTCTGCCTTTATTGAAAGGATTCTTTCTGCAAATGCAAGCACAGGGAGATTAAGAACAACCAAGATAACACAGGAGTGGCTAGTTTCTGGAGTCACTTTGGGACACAGGGCAAGACAAATTTTCTAAAATGTTATTAAGCTATCTTTGTCCTATTTTGCCTGAGATTTTAATGATACTGAGATTACATAAACACAAAGCAGAAAAGGTGAGTGCAATGGTAAACATCTGTAGCTAACCCAAATACAGAATCTTATGTCTGAAGTAGAAGGGATTTCCACAAAAAATCCAAGGTCATTGAAAAACTGTGTTTTCCAGGCTCAAACTGGGCAGGCCTGTTGTCCGTTTTTGTCGTTCAAGAATGCATCTATGTCCTGTGACAGGAGGACAGTAGCATTTCAAACATGTCAGTTGACTCAGGCATACTTGGTTTATCAAACAAACATGTAACTGACATCATCACAGGCATTCTCCCATGTGCAGTTCTTTGGGTAAGTTGTCCATCTGTCATGCCTGTGCATATCTGAGCTTTGGAAAACAGAAGCTGAAACTAAAGGGCTTTTCTGACTAGATCTCCAAGAACCCACCAGTACAAGATCATCAAGAAACAATGAAACAAACACTTTTAGAGAAAAATTATTTCAGTAAAAGTTGAACTATCCAATTCTAGATGTTTGATAGTATTTATCACCTTATACATGCCTCTCTTCTGCTACAAGTTTTCATCAGTGTGAAAAACCAGGGTATTCATGTTTGGTAGATGTAATGCTCTTCATTTATGAAACTTCTCAGGACACAAACTGTGGCTTGTTAATAATTTGGGCTGAGCAGGACCTTGTGAGCATTAACAGATTACACGTTGTTCTGATTAGATACACCAAACATAATCCTGAATGTGGAGATATACTTCAGCTCACAATGACAGCCGATGCATGACTTACAGCACCAAATGCTCAAGGCATTTGTACTGATTTAATATTCATATTTATTTTTTTACCAGAATTTAGCTATATAAATGATATATCAGGTGGCTGCTGACAGAGTTTTTAGGGCTGTTCATATATACTTTAAAGGGAAGAAAACCACATAAATATGTCAAAGCCCTAAGAAAATGAATTAGCTCTCTTTAAAAGCAGAATCCAGCAATGACCCCCTTCTATATGTTTTCTGTGCCATTTTAGTCTCCTCCAAACTGTCAACAAGATGGTTCAAACATTTGCTTCAGAAAAGCAATCTTTGTCCATTAAGGAAAAAATTCCTTTAAAGAACAAAGAGCCACATTTTCCTTTTAAGTTCACTCAAGTCAGAGTCGGTACCCGAGCGCCTGTTGCTCTTCTTTGCTAACTTCGCTGTGATCTAAGCAGTGAGCATTCACAGCCCAGGCCGGGTAACAAGCACCTTTTCACTCTGACAACCACTGAAAATTACTCCATCAAGAGAAACACTTGTTAAAAGCTTGATGTTCCAAGAAAAACATTGAAATTTTCCGAAAGGAAAACAAGTAGCAACTTCTTAGTCTTTCTTTCAAACTACAGGCACCTGAACAGCCTCACAAGAGGAGAAGACTCCTATCACCTGGACGATCGAGTAAAGCTTTTCATTGGAGGGAAACACATTGCTCAGCCATATCTTCTTGACATTTTCATCTCTGACCAGCTATTTCTATGATCTATAATTTAATACTGGGAGAGAAGGAATATCTGAACAGTTCTATTTCTACTATGGACTTAGAAAGTTAAAGATAAGAATTAAAAAACGCATACTTTAAAAATCACTAAAACGTATTTACATTGTCTTGGGAGAGGTTTCACTGACCTCGGGAAACTCATCTAGTATTTAAAATGGAAGATGTGAACAAAAGTTAAGCAAATAACTTTCTAAAATGTCACAGAATAATGAAGGAAAGGAGAATTAAAAGAAGGATTAAATGATAGAGGGGGAAATAATCAGGGATGAGGAAATGAGAAAAACCTTATTTACATTCCAACATGTCTTACCTTACTCTGCAACACACTAAAAAAGAAAAATACGTATGATTAAGGCTACAGGCAAGCCTGAATCCATCTATCTCAAAACAATTGCATTCCTTTATAATTCCCTGGTCAGAAATAAATACAAATCATATCTAAATGATTACTGATACTAAAAGATGTAACACATCATTTTAAAGGTTTAAATGATGCTGATACTTCTCCCAATCCCTCCAAAAGCTATGTCCAATATAAGAATGTCAGATTTTGTCAAAATAGAAGCAGTGACGTAAACACCTAGCAATGTCATCATTGGCTGCGGCTGCCCTGCATATGGATATATGCAGAGGCAGATCCCCAGGAAGGCACAGTACTGGCTTCTTTCAGAGAAAAAAACCAGCAACAAACCAGCTATTCTCTTTCATTCTTGTCTTTCTCAGGGTGGTTTTCAGCTTGCTTATTTTAACAGTGTATTTTGCATTTCATCTTTCAAATTTTCATTTTGAATTACAGAGTTTGGGCTGTAGACTAGCCTCAACAACCATCTGCCTAGGCAAGGAAATGAAGCAAGACACTCTTGCTGCAGAGCTCTTCTGGCTACAATGTGGTGGAGTTTGTTGTGCATCAATCAGGGTCACCCATCAGTTAACCTCTTCTGTTCTCGATCAGAGTAGTCTTAACTAAACAAAAGTCACAGTAACCGCTTGAAGGTGTGCATGCCATCTCAGAAGTTGTTCAAGGAAACATGCATGAAATGTGCCCTTAAGGGCGATATGTTTACCACACCACCACCCCGTCATATAATACCCATCTTTCCTAAAGATCACACTTATTTTACATTTCACTAAAATGAGGCAATTTTTTTTTTTTTTTTTTTGGAGCTGAGGTTCAAACCCAGGGCCTTGTGCTTGCAAGGCAAGTGCTCTACCACTGAGCTAAATCCCCAACCCGCCATTTTTTTTTTTTTTTTTTGTAAGAAAAATATTGTAAAATTGTAAAATGCCACTAGCATGTCCTTAAGCCTCAGCTTTGGGTACTATGTATTTCTGTGGTGTACATATGCTGTGATTCTTCCAAGCTGATGCCTTTTTTTTTTTTTGCTTGTGTGGTTCATATTTAAGTTGTTGGATATTTTCTCCAAATAAGCAGGATAATCCATTTATTGAGAATTCCCACAATAGTCATTTTATTGTATTGACTCCTGACTTTAAAACTCAAATGAACAAAGCTATATTTTCCTGAACTAAACTTCCATGAGTCTTGGATATCTAAGGATTCTTCCACTCACAGAATACCTCTAAAACGTCACATGCTTGCCTCTGCTACCACTGGGTGCCTATCAAGACCACAGCAGAAAAACAAAACTTTGGGAAGCAAATATGTGTGCCTTTTGATTTCATAAATGTATAATAAATATTCAACCAGTCCCACACTTGATAACACTGAGTATTTCTAGACACCAGCCTTCGAAGACTGTCTTTGCAGGTTCAGCTTTGATGACTGAGTGGTATACTAAGATGGTGTTGATAGAAGTACCTACTTAATTGCTTAATAATTTAAAGTCCTTAGAAGAGGTATTGAGTGAACTCTCAGGTAGCCAGATAAAACTTCAGTATTGTAAACAATGCATTGTGTATTTTCGGCTTCAACTAAAACCCTTTCGAATTCTTGCAATGGTTGTCTGACAGGTCTGTGCTCTCCTGGCCAGGTTGTGGTACATTTTGCAGCTTGTCAAATTTCCCGGCTGACTCTCGACCTCTTTCATTATACAGTGTTGCTCTGTGCTTAGCCACCATGCTGGTTCCTGCAGACACACGCTACCCTCAGTCTAACACTAACGTTGATTTGCCAGGCGCTCCTCTGCTTCCTCACATTTCACATCTTCCCATTGAATTTCTCCTGTCGAGGATACGGTTCTGTCTTTCTACCTCTGTCCTCAGAAATCTGAATGTTCTTTGGGTTTTCTGAATATTTTAATAGCTTGGTGACAGATGTCAATGTGTTTCATTCTGTACTAACAGCCTCTGTGCAGTTTTCTGTGCTTATTTTCATTTTAAATTCTTTCTGTTTTAAATGGTTGGAAACATCCTGGTCTCTGTGATTAAGTTACTGTTATGGGATTTTTTTTTTTTTTTATTAAAAGCAAAGTTTCTAATTAGTACTTCCTTCGAATGGTATATATAAAAACCAAGAGTTCTGTAATAATATATGAATTGTCTTGGAGTTAATAGTTTATTGTCTGTTCTAGGAATAGATCCGGAACTGAAAAAAAAAAAAAAAAAAACCCTGAATATTCCTATACAAATAGGAGAATGCTCTCTTTTTCACCCCTAAAAGTGAAAGAAATGAACATTAAATAGTTCAGCCTTGCAATTACACGATCTAAGTTGACACCATATCTTGGGTATTGTTAGGAGAATGCAAAGCCCTGGCATTTAGTGATCCTGATAAGGAGTATTTTTTTCGGCAAGCTATTTCAACCGGTCAAACTGGGAAACTTTTGGAAACATAGGTGAAAGTTCAAACTTCATTCCTGAAGTGTTGCCATTGTGTAATAAAATACCCAAAGTGATTCATTAAGTCACCTTAATATCTACTCATCAAGGAGGAGGAGAAGCGAAGGCGGCGTTCTATCTTTCTCTAGCATAACATGTTAAGTGCAGCATTCTAGTCTAAAAAGGGGAATTGTTCCTTTGAGTAAAATATTTAATGAGTCCAACGAAAGGAAAGCCGTTACGAGAGAGACCTCTAGTGGGAAAACATGCAAGCGTCTTGGAAAGCCGTTTTATTGTTTATGCTTGGTCTGAGAAACAGAACTTGAACACGTTATTTAAGATAGTGTCCGTAAGGCAGCGAGGCAAATGCCTCCTTAATGCATATCACAGGCAATTTGTTCAAGCCGATGATGCTTGTCTGAGCAAAGCCGTGAAAGTGCTTTAGAGCCGCTCAACTTCTGAGACATTAGATTTTGAAAACTAAATTATAGGTGTCTGAGATGTTTGAAGAGGGGGTACCCAGACACTGGAGGAACTAAATTGTTTAGAAACTATTATTTTTTCTTTTATTTGTTTTACTATGTAGAAGTTAGGTTTTGGTTATAGATAATTCGTTTGACTTATCATAACATCAAAGTGCTTTGCTGACGGTGAGGCTGGATCTGGAGGGTTTTCCAGCTTTTCAAAATAATTCAATAATAGAACATGTTAGCTATCTAGCCCAAGTTACTTTTAAGAAAAACACTTCATGAAGTGTCTGGTGCTCAGACTAAAGAGGTGCTATGCACAGGTTAGTTAACGAAAATCTTTGGATTATAGAGTAGTTCCTTTGATTAATGGATTTCCAAGGTTATTTTTCCTTTGTTTTCCATGTGTCATCTTTTAGGTCATCCTCTGACACATATAGTTTAATTTTAGTGGCTTTTAAATTCTATTAAACAACATTAATGATAAATATGAAATTATGGTATGTTGTCTGGCTAGAGATACAGCATTAAACTGTAGAGAAGTCTGCATTATAGTGTTTACCAGCTGGGAAGCAGTGTAACTCCTAACTTAAATGAGTGTTACTTTAGGGGGATCACATGTTCCAAAAACATATGGGTTTAAAAAGTATTCCAGACAAACAGGAAGGGCTAAAGAGGTTAGGGAGACAGCACGGGAGTCTCTCTCTCTCTCTCTCTCTCTCTCTCTCTCTCTCTCTCTCTCTCTCTCCCTCCCTCCCTCCCTCCCTTGAGGACAAACTCTCCATCTGTAAGAACTAGTTGCTTACCGTAATAAGTCCACAGATTCTGTTCTATGATGATGGCACCTTCAGAAGTACCACCCAGTGAAGCGATAAAGCTGTCCTGCTGTGTTGTACACATTTAGAGCAAAATTATTTATCTATTTTTTTTAATTTGTGCCTTTTGTTTTTAATGATGAACTCTATCTGATTTTAAATTTCATGATAATGAAATTTTAGAGGCTATTTGCTAGGTAGCTCATTCCCAGGCTAACAGATTGCCACAAGCTCTGGGGAGGTCTGCCTTTCCACTCTTACCAAAGTTGAAGCACATCGTGAAGCATGGTATCATTATTCAGAGGAAGTATAGTTCATGAATCTTCAGATTTGAGCTTGTGTCTGGGAGCCACTTAAGTGAGAGGAAAGAAGGAAGATGAGAATTAATGATATCACATATTTTATTTCTCCAAATTTGGTCCTAGTTTAGAATAGAGATTTTTCTGATAAAGAATAAAAAAAGAAAATAAATTAAACATCGGAAGATATGAATGGGATTTGTTTGTTTCTATCTAAGTAAAATCAGCACACTGGCTGAAAAAGCATCCTCAAGGTATGAAAGCATATTACACCGTAGTTTTCTGTCCCGCACATTACCACTTTAAAAAATTCAGTCCCATTCACCATGATGCTGTGCTGTTGCAGGAGTTATCTCCAGTCTCGCCCAGACCAACAACCACTCCAACCCAATTAAACACACAGACACTTACATTACTTAAACTGTTGGCCTAATAGCTCAGGCTTCTTGTTATCTAGTTTTTATATCTTAAATTTTTAAAATTAATCTGTAAGTTTCCATGTGGCTTATAGCTTACTGGAACATTTACATCTTGCTTCCTCTGTCTCTGGCTGGCAACACCTGACTCAGCCTTTCAGTTCCCAGAATTCTCTTCTCTCTTATCCCTTCCTGCCTGACTACTGACCAATCAGCATTTTATTTATCAATCAATCAGAGCAACACATTCACAGCATCCCCAGCACTGTGCTGTCTGTAAATAAGCTTGTTGCTTCAGTTCATAGCTGCTCCCTCCCCTTAGAGAGTTTGGAACCTGGGCTCTGTTGGCACGGGCATCTTCTGAATCTACTCCTGGCTTCCTTCCTGTCTGACTAGATCTCACTCTTCTTTCTCTATGATAACTTGAATCTCAAAGCTACTTAAATTGTAAGAAACAATGAAGGCAGAAAGAAAATATCAGAATTTTCTAGAATACCCACAGAAGTCACAATTCTGTTTCTCAAAAGACTGAAACACTAACCTTCCAGCTATAATACTGTGATGCTTGAGACTGGAGGACCTCATCCTTCCACATGGAGAAAGTGTGGGGAGGGGGGATGTGGGGAACCAGGAGGATCCCAAGAGCTCTCTGGCCAACCAGTCCAGTGAAATGTATAAGACCCAGGTCCAGTGGCATACCCTGTCACAAAAACTAATGTAAGAAGAGGTTAAATAAGACATTCAATGCTGAGCTATCACCTCCACACAAACATACACGTATGTGTGTGCCCGCGTGTGGATGTGCACGCACACACACACAATACACACACACACACACACACACACACACACACACACACACACACACACACACTTTTACTGAAAAACAACTACAGGGCTGGGTAATTGTTTCTACCCAGGTCATAGTTTTTAATGGAAAGATAAAGTATTTGGGAAAACACAAAGTACCATTGTGTCTTAAAGTGAAAACAGCAGATATGAAGTGTTCTACCTGTGGAGAAGTTTGTGGTGCAGCTCTAAATCTCTTAGCTCAGTTTTTGGTATGCAAACCTTATGATGATGACATAAATGGCAGAGCAGAATCATGACTGAAACTAAACAGTATTTTTCATTGACCTGGTGATGTTTTCCATCTTCCAGAGAGCTGTAGAACACTGGTGTTCAACATCATTGGTCAAGAGGAAGGTAGATTAATTTCCCAGTTGCACTTACACCAAAGAGGAATGGAGGCTCTGACTTCCAGTAGTTAAAAGTGTTTCATTCTCAAAGAATTCCCAACCTGGAAGATCTTGTGGTCCATTCATGCAAAATAAATTCCTAAAGCACCTACTAATAGAGCAGAGATCTCTGGTTTTTTCAACAAGAATAAACTAGGTGGAATGTGTTTCTGAAGATACAATTATTCTAACTGGCTCTTGACCAAGGTAAGGTATTTTCACTATAGCAAAACATTAGGTTTATTTTACCTTTCTTATGAGATATCCAAAAGATCATCAGTGTGTCAATATTTCTTCATCTAATACATGGAAATAAGAAACAGAAGTGGGTCATCTACCTTCCTTACCAGAATACATAAACAGTACAGGCTTAATGTCCTGCACTAGCTCACCTTTCTATTGATTTGATAAACACCATGGTTGAGAGCACCTTGTGAGAGAAAGAGGATTGTTTCATATACATGTCCTGATCATAGTCCATCACTGAGGGATGATGGGGTAGGTACTCAACAGGAACCTGGAGGTAGGAACTGAAGCCAAAACCAGTGCTTACTGCCTCGCCTGGCCATTTCCCTCATCCATACCGGACCTGCCTGAGGGAAGGTACCACATACAGAAGGCTACATCATCCCCTGACAGCCAGCAATCGTGCAGTTCTTCAGTTGAGTTTTCTACTTAGCTAACTCTAGTTGTGGCAAGTTAGCAAAAACTAACAAGCACAATTCCCCACCCCAGAAATCATCTAACTATTTTATCTTAACTTTAAGTTTATTCTCTAAAAGAAAATCTCTGATTTCATTATTCTTTGATTATGTGGCAAAATTCAGTTTTGTTTGTTTTTATTGAAAAGAAAATTTTGTTTTTATTTGAAAATAATTTGTTTTTCATATAATATATTCTGATCATGATTTCTCCTCCATTATCTCTTCCCTAATCCTCCACATCCCTCATGCCTTCTTTCACTCTGAGTTTAGAAAACAAAGAGGAATAAAATAGGAGGAAATAAATAAAAAACAAAGAAAAAAGCATGAGAAACACATACACAACACACAGTCAATCACATACACAGACAACTATAAAAGTACAAAATTATAAATTATAATATACAAGCAAAAGACCAAGAAGGTAAAAAAAAATAACAAAGAAAACAATATGAGACAAAAAAAAGTCTACAAAAATACCATTGAGTTTATTTTGTTTTGGCCTTCTACTGCTAGGCATGTGATCTGTTCTTAAGGGTATTTTAATCTACCCAGTGAAACTCCATTCAAGAAAACAAATTATTTCTCTGCAAGTGGTTAATAATCACAAGAGCTTTAAATGTTTCTGCTAATATGAGCTTTAATGTGTTTATGCATATATGTATATGTGTTTACACATGAAAAAGAAAGAATAGAGAAAATACCAGAGAAGTGTGCAGGTATAATTTAAAATTATGTTACACTACACTGCACCTCTACCTATCACCTCTCTTGATTATGAGTTTGCAAAGAGAAGGAATTGTATTAAGCTTTGTAGCTCCAGTACCCTGAATTTTTCCATTCAAACACTTCCTCGACATTTATTGAGCATGCACCACATACTGGCATGGTGTTTCATAACTTTATATGAAGATGAATCAATATGATCCCAACTCTAGTTGTTCTCATGGTCTGATGGTCATAAAATAATTTGAGATATTTGGACAAATAGACAAATAGAAAAACATTTTTATTTCCATGACATCCTATGAATTTCAGCACCTGGGTGAAGTTGCTTTAACTATCACATGTTATAGATGAGGGAGGTGAGTTTTAAAACTGTTACATAGATCCAGTTAACTCGGCTAATGAATGGCAGGATCCTGGGTTCCAGCCTTCTCTCTAAATCTTGTGGGTAGGTGGTGAAGGTTTTAGTAATACAATTCACGTTATTGGGTTATTATTGCTGTTACGTTATTTGTCTTATGTCTTTTTCTTCTGAACAAAAGTTATGAAAATATTCATAAGATATCTTCCTAAACCTCCTTCTTAAATCTATTCCAGAAGTAAATTATTTGCAATCAAAGCTGGAACTCATGATAGGACCAGATGAATTGTGAACATGGAAGCTTTCAAAATAAATCAAAATATTCACTTAATTTCAAAGAACTAGCATGACAAATTTGAGTCAGTCCATTTCAACAGTCAAAAGAAGAAGAAGAAGAAGAAGAAGAAGAAGAAGAAGAAGAAGAAGAAGAAGAAGAAGAAGAAGAAGAAGAAGGAAAAACAAAGTCTGCTTTTTGTGTAGAAAGGAGACATTGCTACATGCCCCTGTGGTTCCAGTTCAAAGAATTATGATGCCAGAAGTTGTTTCCTCTATTACAGGTCCAGGAAAATCTGATTCTTGTTAGCATCACTTCCTATATACACAGAAGGAAGGAAGGAGAATGATGTTTTGATTCAATCCAGTCTACATGCCACACTGAGCCTGCCAGGCTAGATTCATATTTAAAAAAAAGAAAAAAAAGAATAATACATTACTCAAAAGGCCTCTGTGTTACAACCACAAGGGGACGTGGGGAAGGGGACTGTACAGTGGTATCATCTAGTGTGAACTGAAGAAAATATCAAGAATCACTTAAGTGCATCAGACTATATGATATGTATGTTGATTAGCATTAACAACAGATCAGCCCATATTCAGGCTGCCAGAGAAACTACCAGCTGAAGAACTGTTTAAGCAAAATCTTTAATTTTTAAAAGGCAACGTAACAGATCTTGTTTAGTAGAACATGTAGAATGTTCGAGGAGTCTCATCCTAACTTTGAATATGTTTTATTCTCAGATAACATAGCTGTGTTGTGAGCAAAGACATCTGTCAGCTACATTTAAAAGGCAAGCTTCTTTTGCTTTCAAAATTTTCCACCCCAAGGTACAAGAAAGGAATCATGTTCGAGATTATATGAGATACTGTATCATGGGTTATCTGAACATGTTGGGTTGAAAACCAACTAGCACGAGATCACACTCAAATATAATTCTATAGTCAAGTGTCCTATTACTTAGCTTATTAATTCATTTGCTAGTCTGTTAATTCGCCAAATTTTGTTCAACATTTATATTGGAAGTATAAAAATGCTGAAGAATATTTCTTTTTCTTTTGGAATTTGCTGCTTGTAAGCTCAAAGCCTAGTGCCTTTCAGTGGGAGTGTGACTCAATAATAGAGATGACAGTTTGAGATAAAGGTGGCCAAGCCATCAAATGAGGGTGTAATGTTAAGTCATCTGGTTCTCAGAAGCAGATGTCCTGGATTATTCATCTGGGTAGACTACACTGTCTAGAGGAGTTGCTGGTACATTTAAAATGAATGAAAGAGTGAATGGATAGAATGAATGAATTTTGCAGATCTAATTTTCAAAAGATCTGAAAATGACTAATTTTTCCTAGTCCCATTGAGTAAGTCAAAATGAAGTTACTAGTTGGTAAGTGAACAAAATTAAATCTGTAGGCCAGATGCTCAAATGATCTAGAAAGAGCTTGTTTACTTGTTCCAGGAGTGTGAGTACCACAAGCTCACAAACACATAGTTTTCCTCACCCAGGTACCTAGTCATTTCAGA
>NC_050445.1:50531948-50539754 GCF_903995425.1 Onychomys torridus | reverse complement strand
TTGATGCTTTAGTTTTTGTGGTAGGTAAGTGAAACTATATATTTAATAGTGAAAGTGTAAAATTGTTTTTACTTTTACCTTACTACATTCATACTCAGTAAACAACAAAAACCCAGATGTACATATATTCCAAAAGACAATAGTGCATAAATATTTCGGCATTTGGAAGCATGGAAAATCTAGTCCAAAATTACAAATCAAGTATAATGATCATAAAGATCTTAACTCATCTTTCATGGACATCATAAACCCTGACAGAGATGCAGCCAATACAAAGGTCTCAGCACAGTTACAATTTGTCCATCTCAGTATTTGCACTCAAAGCTGTGTGGTTCAATGAATTCTCTTACTAACTTTCCTTCCTCACAGAGGAGGGTGATCTCTCACTCACTGTATTTATTTATTTCTTCTAACAATGTGGACTATCTCTAGCCATTAATCATGAAAGACTCTAATTGAAGAAGACACAGAAGCATTCAATTTTAAAATTAGATTAAAAATTAGGTAATAAAATTCTAAAACATCACCCAGAAAGAAAGTGGTTACTCCAGTGCAGGTTAGAGTTTGTCAAATTGATACTACCTTGGGTTGTCTGGGAAGAGGAAACCCCAATTGAGTACTTATCTCCATTAGATAACCCTGTGGACATGTCTGTAGGGCAGTGTTATGATTAATAACTGATATAGGAAGGTCCAGATCACTGTGTGCAGTTCCACTCCTGGGAAGGTGTTCTGGGTTTAAGAAAGCAAGCTGAACAAGCCTTGGTAATCAGGTAAGGAAGCAGCATTCCTCCATGATTCAAGACTATGATCCTGCTTGATTTCCTGATTTGACATCCTTTAATGATGAACTGTGATCAGGACCTGTAAACCGAGCAAACCTTTTCCTTCCCAGTTGCTTTTGTCATAGTGTTTACCACGAAATTGGTACTAGTGACTGGGCATTGTTGTGATAGATCTGTTCATACTGTTTTTTGTTTATTTTTTAAAATTTTTTTTGAGAAGATTGTGATGCCAGTATTGGTTCTAAAGAATTCCTTTAGTGGGCTTAGTGCTACCTAGAGCTGGTTCTCTCACTGGATGACATCTGAAGTTAGTAAAGCCTTCTTTGGAGTGTGGAGAACAATGAAAATGCATGGTGTGGACTATTTAAAGACTTTATTAAGATAAATGAATCTGACTCTGCTGATCACTTCTTGGGAGGAGCAAGGAACGCAGTGGCTCTATACATAAAACTTTTGACAATTTGTAGAAAACTAAAGGTCCCAGTGGCTGCATTGAGCATCTCTGGATAAAGAGTCAGAGGAAAAGAATGATCTCATAAAATTATCTAGCTCTAAGTTAATACAAATAGTCTAAGGATTTCAAATATGCTCTAGAAGAGGGTCCTCTCTCTAGCAGCCATAGAGCTCAAGTAACTGAAAATCAAGCACATGCCCTTGTTATATATAGTTTTGGCTGACTTACAATGAGAAATCAAGTCCCATTCTGTAAGGATGTCAGCGGTTAGGGTAAAGGCATTCATTGGAAAGAGTGTGATCCTGTAAGATGAGCTGTGGACTCTAATGAGACCAATGGCATTGTAACTCAGGTTTTGAAGAGTTTATTTCACTCAGAAGTAGAATCCCCGTGGTTAGTAGACACATCTCCAGCCCCATCCCTACATTATTGTTCTCTCCACTCTTGTCTAAAGGAATTAATCCTGCAGTGTCCAAAAAACTGGCAGTGATCTTCCCTGAAGGAAATGCCAGGAAAAATACTACTCATGTCCCTCACTGCCCAGTAATCATTACTTCTAGATCTATAGCCAACTTACCCTGTAACATTCTTTCCATTATTGTACCCTTGGGCACCCCTTGCTGTGGTGGGTGTTATTGTGATTCACGGAGCTAACAGCTGAGTGAGACTGTTGATGACTTTTCCTTCCAGCAGCCTACACAGCACCTGCCAGTACTATAAGAGTTTTTCAGCAGGGAGAAAGATTCTTTGTCAATAAAAACTTGATTTCTTCATGTCTTGTGGCCAAAGTGTGTGGTGTCTTCAGAAATACTATTTTCCCATAAATTTCTGATGAAACTGTCTTAGTTAGGGTTTCTATTGCTGTAAAGAGATAACATGACCACAGCAACTCTTATAAAGGAAAAAACATTTAATTGGGTTTGGCTTACAGTTCAGAGGTTTAATCCATTATCATTATGGCAAGGACATGGCAGCTGGGAGTATGGTGGTGTGCAGGTAGGCATGGTGCTGGAGAGGGAGCTAAGAGTTCTTACATCTTGACTAACAGGAGCAGAAAGTAGTCTGTCTTACTGGGTGTGGTTGAACATGTATGAGACCTGAAAACTTGTCTCCACAGTGACACACTTTCTCCAACAAGACTACACTTATTCTAAAAAGGCCACACATCCTAACAGTGCCAGGAAGCCATTTTCTTTCAAACTACCACAGCAATAACAGCAACGATGATAGTCAATGTTACTTTGGGGGTATCCATGGTACCATTGATGAAAAACTCCAAAAGCTCTCAATAAAATACTTGAAAACTAAATTCTGGAACATACGGAAGATCATCCCCCATGATCAAGTTGGCTTCATTTCAAGGATACAGATATCATTCAACATATGTAAAGTGACAGAAATCTTAGGATCCTAATGAGTCAGTCAGAAAAAGACATGTTGGGTTTTGTCAAAGACTTTTTCTATCTTGTCTTACTGTTGGATTGGTTGCTTCTACAAGGCAGCAATCATCCTGAACTTATATCTTACTTTCTTATCTTGTATGGCATTATCATTTGTAAATATTTTTAATTTTATTAATTTTAATTGCATGTGTGTATGTGTGTGTGTGTGTGTGTGTGTGTGTGTGTGTGTGTGTGTGTGTGTGTGTTTGCACAGGCACACATGCTCATGCACGCATCAGTGGATATGTGTGGATGAGTGCAGGTACCCACACTGTCCAGAGGCTTTGGATCTTCATGGCACTGAAGTCACAGGAATTGGTGATCTATTCCCATGTAGGTGTTGAACTTGGGTCTTCTGGAAGAGCAGTATGTCCTCTCACTCATTGAGACATCGTGCCAGCATCCTTTCTTTATCTTTGATTCTTTATAGATGCCTACTGACCTTGTTTCATTCTAGAAATCAATGAATGCTTATCATTTTAAAGCTTAATCATTTTTGATTCTTTAGGGATGTATATTGACCCTGGTTCACACTAGAAGTCAACATGTTTTTTTGTTATTATTAATATCCTCATGCCATTACTTAATTATTTTCTCTCTTCAAAGCTTAAATGCTTCATATTTCTTACTCTTTTTTGGAAAAGCAGTCAGTATATTGTATTGTAATGCATAGCCCTCTAATACATAAGCATAGCATTTCATTTTCCAAATGTTGTGAAGGACTTATGCTTCTTATCTTTTATAATAGTCACTGCATTCGTGATTCAGTACTTTGAAGCTACTTTGATGAGGTATATATTTGAAAAATAGAATGTTATCATCTTCTTGTCTTTATTCTAACTTTTTTTTGAACTTTCCTCTTTGCTTGTGACCCACGTCTCTGTTCAAAATAGTTTTGAAAAGTGTGAAAATCTCTACTCCCCCATTTTACCTTTGGTTCATTGCGTAGAGCAAGCACTGTAAATAATCTTTTATAAGACAGATTAATAACGGAAGCAGAAATTTACCCCCATGGGTTTCATACATTTACATTGGGAGGGGTGATGAGAAACTCAAGGAGGTGGCTAGAACATAGGGCTTATAGGCATGTCAACAAAAGGAAAACAAATTCATAAAGAAGTTATATGAAAACTCATGTATTAGGTTTTTGAAGGTAGCAAACTTTGGGGAGTTAAACATATGGGAAAATTAATGGGAAATATGGGTTGGTTTGAAAGACCCTCACAGGAGATCTTCCCTCAGGAGAGACCCCAAACCCAAGGAACACGCCGAAACCACGGATCAGATGCAAACAGCAAGAGGGTTTATTCAAATGCACAGGTACCTGGGGCGACAAAGTCTCTGGGAAGACTTGCGCGCCTCCCTAGGGGAAGGGGGACTTTTTATAGGATCCTAGGGGCAGAAGCGCGGTTACAGAAGCGAGAAGCATAGTTACAGGGTTCCCATTGGTTGATTCAAATAAGGCCAGGGTGAACTTGGGGACTATCTTTAATGTTCAGAAATGTGCAAGCTGTTTGTTCTCCAAGGCCAGGTAGCCAATTATAGATATCTTGTTCTGACTCAAGGTTTTTTCCTCCCAAGGCCGGGTGTTTGATATCTCCTGCTTTGACTCAAGGTTACTTTCCCAATTATCTCTCTCAAGGCCGTTTCTTAGGCTAAGTTACTGAGATGGGGGGGCATTTCATTCCCCCATTTTCTTTTGTTTTAAATGGAATCTTTCATTTTAGGATGGAGAATAAGGGGTCAATTCCATCTCTGACTGTCGGAGCCTCTGATATTACTGGGTTAGGACCAAAGCCCAGACAACAGAAACCCTATCCTTGACGAATTGTACCAATCTGTTGAAGATACATGGCCCAAATAATAAAATGAGCAGGAGGATGATTAGGGGGCCCATAATGGTGGAGACAAGGGTGGTAAACCAGGGTGACCTTCGGAACCATCCTTCAAACCATCCCTGTTGAGACTCGAATAGTTGTTGTCTTTGTTTTAATCTTTCTCTCAATTTAGCCATGTTATCCCTGACTACTCCAGTATGATCTGCATAGAAGCAACATTCTTCTCTAAGGGCCGCACATAGGCCACCTTCTTGTGGGAAGAGGATGTCTAACCCCCTCCTGTTTTGTAAAACAACCTCAGATAGCGATGTAAGGGATTTTTCCAGGGCACTTATGGATTCCTCTAGGGCCTGGATATCAGTGTGCATAGCCATCTGTAGTTGTTTGAATTGTGCAGTTTCCATGAGCACCGCAGTGCCAGTTCCTATACCTGTGGCCATACCCCCGACAGTCAATCCCCCCAGCAGTAAGGCCATTGTCATAGTCATTGGTTCTCGAGGGAACCTGTGTCATTCCTCATAATAGGTAAATACATTTTCGGGGGTATGATAAACAATTTTGGGCCATAATTCTATCAATATACAATAATCAGAGGTCAGATTAAGTACTGCCATTGAAATACATGGAGTCAACCCGGTGCTGCAGGCCCAATAGGTTCCAGTGGGGGCTACCAGGTAGTAGGAGCCCCCGATCATCTGTTGGGTGGTATTGCACAGGAACTGGTGAGACTTGGGCATCTTTCCTATACATAATCCTCGTCCCGCAACTTCCGATAGGGTCAACCTATGTTGAGGGGTGCGGGTGCATTCTGTGGATGGGGTAGTGTGGTTAGTGAAATTCCCCATAACAGCAACCCCTTCGTAATAAGGGGGACTTGAAATTAGGCAAAGCTAGCAGCTTCTGGTTTTGTTTGGGGCAGTGAGGTTGAGGGTTAGATATGCTCCTTGGATTAATTCTAGGAGCCTATCTCCAGTGCCTGGTCTTACAAGGGAAGCAGTGGTGGCCATGCTAACTGTAGGAGACACTGTAGTAGACAGGTGGGGGACCTGGGCTGGGGCCCTCTCAGGTTGTGAGGGTGACTTCTGTTCTGGGAGAACAGGGTTGGGGCCCACATGAACATTAACTGATTCTATTTTTTGCTTTAATTGGAAGGTAAATCCCTTGTCTGCTCCTGTCATATAGAACCTAACTCCCCAAGATCGCCCATCGGTCCATGAAGAGAACTTTGTGCCCTTCGGGGTGCAGGAAATGTTTAGTGAATCTTCTCCCTTCCGATTTCGTCCCACCCTGATGAGATCCCAACTGGAACTAGGCTCCCAGTATGTGTCCCCGGTCGTTTCACCTCCCCATTTTGCACAATAAAGAGATTCTAGTCCCCCACATTTGTAAGCCGTATCCCAATCCCTTCTGTCCCTAGGGCATACATATAGCTGGGTCTGCTGCAGCTTCCTATAGGCTGACTGTGTTCGGCAGCCAGGCGAGTCAGCTATATAGTGCCCTTGGGTTGTATCCCCAGTCTGTATGGCCCGCTTTTTCCAGAACATAACATTGTTGTGGTCTGAATCTAGGACAGAGGGCCTATTAGTGTGGGTGTACTTGGGGATATCCCAGGTATCCAGCCTAGTGACTAGATCACATATCTTGGGAGTCAAGAAGGGCCACCATGTGTTAGGGGCATGTTGAGCAGTCGTGGACCAGACCATGTCCCCAGTCTGGGAAATGACCTGCCAGGTAATTTTCTTAACCAGGTGGGGGCTCTCTGGTGATGCCCCTCCTAACGTTAGGAGGGCTACTAGGGGGATTAGGGGGACCCACGGGTAAGTCTTATCTTTAGTGGGTTTGGAGAGCGTTGAACTTTCCATGTAGATGTCTTGGTGCTCTCAGCTTTGTCGGGTTCTTTGGCAGCCTTCACATGTGACGCGTGGACCCACGCTGCCGCAGAGAGATGCCAGATATGCCTTCGCCACTGCCATGTACATGGAGAAATCTACAGGAGGAAGGCCTCTTGACCTCAGAGGGCAAGGAAATTAAAACAAAAAAAATTTTAGACCTCTTAAGGCTTTGTTCTCCCACATTAGCTCAGCATTATACACTGTCCCAGGCACCAAAAGGATGACTCTGAATAGCGCGGGAAATCGGCTGGCCGATCTGACGGCCGGACAGTGGCCTTACAACCCCCCAGGGGCGACCAGCTGCTGGTCTTGCAGGACGACCAACAGCCAAGCAGGGCCCGCATGCCCTACAGCCCGGAGGACCAGGAACTAGCAAAGAAAATGGGGGCGGAATGGAGCCCCAAAGAACAAGCTTACATCATAGATGACAAATTAGTTATGCCAACTTCCCACACTAAATACATGCTCAAGTTCCTCCACGCGCAACCCACTTAAGCAAAACAAGATAAGGCCCTTCTGGCTGATGAGGCTTCGAACACTGTATTATTGAATCAGGAACAGGTCCTCCAACAGGTGACTTCCAGCTGCCCTGCTTGTGCCAAGTCAACCCAGGAAAACCCATCTGAACAGAGGAAGCCGCCTGCGAGGCCACCGCCCTGGAGTCCATTGGGAACTTGACTTCACCAAGGTAAAACCTGGGCTGTATGGATACAGATACCTTCTGGGTTTTGTAGACACTTTTTCTGGATAGACGAGGCCTTCCCTACCAAGAAAGAGACTGCTACCGTGGTAACCAAGAAACTCCTGGATGACATCTTTCCCAGGTATGGAATGCCCCAGATACTGGGGTCAGACAATGGGCCCGCCTTCATCTCCCAGGTAAGTCAGAAGGTGGCCAGGCTATTGGGGATCGATTGGAAACTCCATTGTGCATACCGCCCCCAGAGCTCCAGACAGGTAGAACGCATGAATAGAACCATTAAGGAGACTTTAACCAAATTAACGCTCGCAACTGGCACTAGAGATTGGGTGCTCCTACTCCCACTAGCCCTTTTACCGAGCCGGGAATACTCCTGGGCCTCACGGCCTAACCCCGTTTGAGATTTTATATGGGACTCCCCCACCAATAATAAACTTCCTTCACCCTGATATCTCCACTAGCCCTACCCTGGAGGTGCACCTTCAAGCCCTCCAACTGGTACAAAAGACGGTGTGGAAACCCCTGGCTGATGCCTACCAGGAGCAACTGAACCGCCCAGTGGTGCCTCACCCATTCAAGATTGGGGACTCTGTCTGGGTCCGACGCCACCAATCCAAGAACCTAGAGCCGAGGTGGAAAGGACCATACACTGTCTTGCTAACTACTCCCACTGCACTCAAGGTTGACGGGATAGCA